>NC_056737.1:574894771-575194771 GCF_019279795.1 Protopterus annectens
TTGAATCCAGAGACCCCTTCCACCCAACTTGCCTTTAGAAATTTCTCTAATATAAACTATCTACTCCTTCATGATACATTGGCAAGCTTTAAATCTCCAAACCCAGTTAACTTCACTGAATACATGGAAACAAATACCACCATGTTATGCTAGTATCTAAACAGCTGCACCAATGCAGCTGTACCATGTAGGAACAAGCACAGTGCAAATACCAAAACCAACCACATCTTACCCACATGGTAGAACCATAATATCAGCAAGCCTTACAAAAAAAGAAAGGCAATTTTGACCAAAAGTAATAACTCTCACTATCGAAATGAACAACTCAGGAGCTTTGAAAAATCCATCAAAGCCAAGACGGAGGCCAAAATAACCACCAAGCCAAAGACAATCACAAGGCCTTTTATAGTTATGTTTATAATCTCAGAAGAGCAATACACTGAGCTGATTGTGAATATTTTCTATACTGTGCCTAAAGATGTGCAAGCCTACTGTCCAATACATTCCCTAAAACTTTACCCTTCTCTCCCCTCCATCTATCCCAAAAGATACACCTGAAAGTGACTCACCTCCAACTATTGTACATGATCTAGTCCAAAAAGTGCTATTAAAAGCTAAAAGTGCTGCATTGATGGATTCTTACAATATCCTTGGATGCATCTTAAATAACATGAAGCACAATTTAGCCACCCCCTAACAACACTGTTCAACCTCAGCCTCCATTCAGATTTTGCACCAAGCAAATGGAGAACAGCTACAGTCATTCCACTGCATAAAGGAGAACCTCCTACAGACCCAAGCAACTACACACCCATAAGTCTGAATATCATCATATGCAAAGCCATAGAAAGATTTCTCATGGAACTAATCTATAAAGACATAGGGACCCTCCAAACACTGAATGCATTATCATATCCTTTGGGAAATTGTCTACCCTGGAAACTACCATATTGACAATGTGCCCCCTAAGAGTTGACACATTTTTTTGGGATTTGTGAAAGTACATAGACAATGGCCCTACTTTTGATTAATCTGTCCCCTGCCATAAGAAAATCTATTCATATTGCACAGCTTATAAACAAAAGGATTGCATGTAGATCTCAAGATGTAATTGCCCTTCTTAACTTAGTCCTCATTAAGCCAGTCATTGAGTATAATACCCACTTTGGCATGTATCTATCCAGACAAATGTAACAACTGGAAAGTCCACAGAGATACCTTAGTAAAAGATACAAGACCTAAATGATATGTACCATATGGACTGCCTCAAAGACCTGTTACTATACTTGGTATCCAACAGACTGCTAAGAGGTGACCTGTGTCTGACATGCAAAGCATTTTCCAACCCAGTACTGATGAGCCTACTATACATCAGCAAGTCAGATAGCATCCGAAATATTCACTCCAGAGATCTAAATCTCTTCTGCAACATCAACAAAATAGTTTTGAGAGATATGTATATCTAGCAGAGGATAGTACTGATCTGAAACTAATTCACTATCCATGTAAAGAGAAGTTCATCCATGTCCATATTCAAGTGCATCTTCGATCTATGGATGGGTAATAGAAAAATTTACCGCAGGACTGTCCCTGTGCTACTAATAGATACAGGCAGCTCATGAATGCTTTATCCCATACATGGCTCCTCTCAAATTAAGCTTCCTATTGAAATGTCAGTATTTAAAATGCCATATGCCAGAAGGCCGGAAAAATAGAGACAGACCAAAAACACAAGAGAAGAGTGATGCTTGAAAATTACTCTTCTTAAAACTTCTTTTTGTAGGGGGGCAAGCCTCCCCTGTGCCCCTGAACTTATATAAATCAACTCCAAGATGGCCATACTTCAGAGAAAAGGGAATATTCCAGGAACCTGGTACGTGGTATATACAAGTCTGATCTTTTGGCCAGTCATTCTTCTCATTTTTGGACTCACTCTAGCCTGTCCCAACATTTCAAATGCTTGCCTTCAAATTATTTATGGTATGATCCCAATTGTATAACTGTATTGTATAATTATCAACCATGGGATGGGTAAGGCCAATCTAACTTCAAAAGGGATAGGTTAATTCAAGCACCAAAATGAAAATTAGAATCACTTAAAATGGTTTGCAAGGGAAGCTATCCTAGTACTTAGCTATTAACCTATGTTCCTATGAATGTTCATAGCATTTTAATAAACTGAACATTAGTAAATTTGCAGTACTCATAAAACTATATATGTATTGTCCTATATAAATGTCTTCATATATTGTTAAAATATAGAACAGCAATGATATTATATAATAAGCAAAATGGCATGAATACTTACAACTGAATAATGGAATAAAAGGAAAGAAGAAAAAAGATAACGTTAACTACAATAATAATAATAGTTTTTGTAACCGTTTTACTCTCTTTGTGATTATGACAAGGGGGTAAAAGCAAAGGAAAATGAATGAGTTGAGTTTTCTTTTTGAAGTCCATGCATACAGTATGGCAGAACTATCCATCCATCCATCCATCCATCCATCCATCCATCCATCCATCCATCCATCCATCCATCTTCAATAGCTCCTTTATTTACTTCTGGGTTATTGAGATATAGAGTCTCCATACACAAGCACTGCACATAAGGCAAACAATGGGACTAGACAGTAAACCAGCCAAATGGTCAAGATATATACAAAATTAAATCACTTGACAATTTTACCTGAATATATTAAGTACAAAATATTCCTCAGACATTGTGAGTAATGGCACCACAGGTGAAGTAATTCTTTAGTCCTGTTTTTGTGTGTGTGTGTGTGTGTGTGTGTGTGTGTGTGTGTGTGTGTGTGTGTGTGTGTGTGTGTGTGTGTGTGTGTGTTTGTATTTGTTGTAATGTCTAACCTAGATAGGACTCCAGTTTTACAAAAGCATTTTTTTCTGGTTGCAGGAAACCATTTATGTTTACTTAAAAATGAGTTTTGATATCATATTAGTTTCAAGTTAAAAAGAGGACTGTATGCTTTTATTGTGCATTTAGATTCTTTATTGAGAATGTCCAGTTGAGAAGTTCCATTTGCAATGACATTAATAGGAGAAGCAAATCTGAAGAAAATCATGAAAGCAAACAGACAATTAATTAAATCTCTACAACAGAACAATAAGACATTGTTGACACTGCTATGTGATAACAAATAATTAAAAATAAAACAACACAAACTAATATCTGATGAAAAGTGAATGTTTTTTACAGTGATAAATGTGTCACTACAAATGTGGTATGCAAGAAACAAAATTAGGAGTTTGAGTATTAGAACAGAATAATGGTCAGGCAGATGGTTGCAACACAGCATGAGTGTTTGAGTGAAGCTACAGATGTAACTCAGCAATATAGAAACTAATATCTATAATTTTTGAGGGGTCAAAGCAGTATGTAGTATACCACTTAGGTGACACCATCATTTCTGATCCATTTTATCCCTAGATAACCTTTTAGCAGGAACTTGAAAAACTTTCTGTAAGGGATGCATATGAGATTATAATGTTGTCTGCAACTATTTGGCTACTACTATGGAAAATATAGAATTATCAAACCTATTTTTGGATTTAGGTGTGCTAACTGTCCTAAGTTGGCTTTGAGCTCATGAGGGGAGTTGTCTCCAAGTGATGATTTCAACCAATAATTGACAGTTGAGGAAATAAAAGATTTATAAGCAAAGAACAGATGAGTGGTAGTAGAATTCCAGTCAATGCAAATTTATTGAGTATAGGCAGTGATGCATTCTACCATGATAGCCTTCAGCACATCTAAAGAATTTATTGTAATCACATGCAAGCTTATATTGCAGGAGAGGAAATTACAATTTCAAGGTATAATTAGAAAATAAAAGAAGGAAGAAAGTGGAAGTTTGTTGTAGTGATCCTTGCAATACTTGTAAGGAAAGTGTTGACCATGTACAGTTTGTCAGGCCTTGTAATAGATTTAGCAATGACATTTTTTAATGAAAATCACATTTTCTCCTGGTTGTGAAGTATGAAATCAGAAGTTTGGTAAATTAATATTTTTAGTTACTGTAGAGTGGCATGCACTAATGATGGACATCAGACTGATAAAGGTCTATGCCTAAGTTATAACTGAAGATGGATGTAGCATTTATTGCTTTGGGACCTAGCATTAATTTGTTCTCTTTTTCACTGAGATGCAGGCTTATACAGCTGAGCTAAGCATGTAAGAAATGGACTTTGGAAAAAGATAAAATAGTGAACTATCTGCTAATGAAATTTTCTACAGTCAACAGCTTACTGAATAAGCATGGTGACTGCAAAATGGCTGATCATGTCATTCACATATATTGATAGTTGTTGAGACACCTCAGTGCTTGGCATAAAAAGAGAGATAACTTCATTCTGACAGCCAGATTCCAATTTGATAGATACTTTGATAAGCATTGTTAGCATCGACTACAATGTAGAGGATTGTCTAAATAATCATTTTACCTGACAAATTGTATTAAAAGTTTTCAATAGAAAAGGATGACAGAACTAACAACCATGCAGTTGCACCCTCAAGAGGGCAAATCTGTTTCATTTTTATCTGAAAGTGTGGAGTCAGTCCCTTCATATGGTCTAAATACATGCTGGGTGTTAATAGAGTAAATTTAAATTAGCTATATGTCCTTAGAGCTGTTTATGCATGCATTTCTAGTATTTTAGATATTAGAGAGAGTGGAGCAAGCATTGACCTTGGAAAGCTCTGGAAATACATTGTGCAGGGCTACAGAACCTGTTCAAGTTTGTTATGGTACTTGTTTACTTGACTGAAATGGATAGTTTGGAGGGTGAAAACATTAAGGTTGCAATGATTTGGAAGCTTGACACTGGCTGTGGCATTTGTGTCTATAAGCTTTTCACTTGAAGTAGTGAATAAAATGATCAACAAATCATATAAACATCAGGCTGTGGGAAAAGTGTCAGTGACTGGGAGTATCCTGGGTGAAGAAACTGATCAACAAATTTCTAATTTTTCTGAACTGTTGACATGCTGTTTTTTCTCGTTGTGGTAGTAAGACTTTTTATTGAATACAGTGGTGTTTCTTTACTTGATTGTGTGCAACCATATATGGAATGATCTTCAGCATTCCTAGTTTTGTTATGATTCCTCCATAAGAGATCTCTGTTGGTCATCATAACCTCGACAATCATGGAGATCCATAGGATATTAATTGTTTTGGTTCATTTTTTTTTTTTGCAAAGGTGCAAGCCACACTTTTCTGTGTATTTAAGAAAGTTGAGCTAACTAACTTAAGAACATTACGTAAAACATGTCAACATGAGTGTGAATAGTCACAAATCTAAAGTATGGAGTTGTTTTGCCATCCTTAATTTATAGATCTGATGTTGTCAATTTTCATTCTATCCTCAACCTGTGGGTTCAGTTCCAATCCTCAGAACCAACTCGGCTGCTACAATAGCTCGTAGGAACCAAAAACCCTCGAGCTCATCCCTTACCCACAATGTACCGATCCCAATTACCTCAGATCTTGTTTGCTGCTTTGAGAGTTAGACGTGGTGCCATATTTTCTCGAGCCAGATAATTGATTTGTTTCTTTTTCATTCCATCATAAGGCTTAATTTTCCTTAATTTTCCTGATTCTCTTCTTAAAAAAGCCTAACCCTATCATACTATAGTACTCTCTGATACTATTGCTAGTATCCCCCCTTCTAAACCTATCTTTTCATTTTCTCTACAGTTTTGTGTAGCATTAGAATATCATTACTGATATCTCTTTCTCTTCCCGTCTCCTCTACACTTTATGTAGCCTTGAAATATCATTGTTGATATTCCCCTTTCAAAAAAAAATGCTTTCCTGTTTTTCTATCTCTGCATCTTCTAAACTTGCTGTGGAGTGCAAGTGTGTATGTTTGTGTTGTTGCCTCTATATATGGCAGATAAAGAAAAAGGCCCAGTGTGCTTTAAGTGCTGTGAAAAATGTGGTCATAAAATTCCTTATTCTAAGACACATTTTCTATGCGTATATTGTTTGGAGCCCTTCCATCTTCTGGAGGACTACTGCATTTGCCACTCTTTCAGCCATCATGCTCTTGTAGAGAGAGAGAAAAAACAAACTTGATAGGGAAAGGACTTCTTGCCTCCTCTTTTGGGGAGGCCATATCTTGAATGACTTCTTTGTCTAAAGGAAAACATAAAGATAATTCTGATGTTTCTATTCCTGGATCTTTTTCCTCCTCTAAGGTATCAGAGAAGGCTAAGAAGAGAAGTTCTTCAACTTCAACTTTTCCATTAGTTCCGAGCTTGAAAAAAGCAAGAGTTTCAGTTCTGCCTTCTCCTACAGATCCAAAAAATAAATTGTCAAAACCTTCAGCTCCAATGGAATCTGTTGGAACCAAAGAGTACTCCTAGCAGGTCTTTGGATCCAACCTTGTCTTTGGTTCTGATAGTTGACATGTTTCAGTGCTGAGTTCTTCAGAATTGAGATCTCAAATAAAAGATTTGACTTTCACTAACTTTTTCATACCTACGACTTGATATCCACCTATAATAGATCCATTTCCAGAAAGACTGCCTTCTCCTTTCTTGGAAAGACCCAGATCTCTGTCTGTCATGTCCACCCATTCATCCAGAAGTCTTACTGCAGACGATATGGAGAGATTGGTGAGGAAAATTCTTTAGGCGCAAGATGTGATAGGGACTACCTCGGTTCATACCCCCACAGATAAGGGATTTCAGTCTTCAACTACCCCTCCTTTAATTCCTCCTCTAAATTTGCTCGTTCTGAGCTTTCTAGTACTGACTACTGTTAGATCTGAAGACATCCTCACCTCTGGATTGGATGATAGCTCTGAGTTCTTTGGTTCAGTCGGAACTGGACACCTCTCGGAGCCATATCTGTCCCATCAGTTCTGAGGAACTGGTGTCAGCTATTTTTCAAAGCCATCTCTGCACCTCAGGACTTCGGCATGAATCAGCTTGGCTGTGGCTTCTGTTTCAGAAGGATCACCTCTGGGTGGGGAGGGACTATGGCTTTGAGGCCCACCCTCTCAGATCCAGGATCCTTTCCTTCTCTGGGAGATCTGCTTTTGAGGTATGGAGAGAGCCATGTCTGCTTCAGTCAGTCAGCTGGTTCCTTCCCTTTCTGAACAGCCAACTCTGTTACATTTTCATTCAGAACCTCAACCATTGCCTCCACCAGGACAGAGAGTACCAAAGCCTCAGGTTTCCCAGCAGGGTGCCCCCTCATCTTCCAATACCTCCCCTGACCACCACACTGAGGAGGTCCCTAGGAAGAAGAAGACCTGCAAAAGGAAGCACATGGATTCTTCAGAAGAATCTAGCACAGAAGACATGGATTTCGATGAGGGCAAAGGATCCCCAAGGTCACATCCTGATGATGCCTCATTTGGAGACATGCTAGAAATTCTTAAGCAGAGAGGTGATTGGAAGTCCACAAATCCTTCTTCTGAGAAATCCATATACCTGCAAGCCTTTGGTACCTTCCCATCTAATTCTTGGGTAATTCTGCCCACTGAGGAGCTGATTGAGTGGATCTCTCACCGGGCATGGAAGGCCCCTAATTCCACTGAGCCAATCCCCCACAGACCAGACAAAATTATCACTGCCCCTGGGTCTATATTAGCAAGTCGAAAATATGTTAGAGTGAATACCTAATAAGCGACACATAAAGAGCGAAAACAGAAAATAGCGAAATACTTAAATCCTGAATCTCAGAATGGTGAATGATTTTATTTGGCCAGCAAACAAAACCTGATGCGATACCATAAGGAACTAAACTAATGAAAAAAAAAAAAAACACCTATAAGTGCTGACGTGTATGTAACTACGATACATATCACATGATCCACACACCAGTACCATACCTAACGTAATACTGCCACCCAAGAGAAATTTTGTGCATATAATGTTAAAAATAAACTAAACAATAAGTAAATGAAATATAAATCCCATTCAGTAAATGGTACATATTATTCAGATGTTAACAACCATGCATTCATACTTTAAGCAACACAGCTACAGCACGAAGAAACTCAGCACTGTTGTATTCCTGCTTCTTTGACAGTACAGACTGAAAACATCTTTCATGCTCTATAGTTTTCCTTTTCTTCAGTGATACAGCACAAGCAGCCATTAGTTGAAGGCGAATTTCATCTACCCTGTTTTGCTCATGAACTCATATAGACAACATGCATGGAATATCGGAAATTAATTTTCCAAGTAGACATCTGATTCGCTGATGCCAACCTTCAACATAATTTTGTGTTTGCGGCAAAGAACTATCGTTTAAACTTGACATGTTCCAAAACAAAACAGGATACATAGGAGGAAACATACCTAATGTTATAGAGCGAGTAGACTGCTTCCTTACACGACCCAAAACAAATACATCTGAAAAGTAACACACTGGTTCTTTACCCTCTACAGGAAAATCTTTAGCTAGCTGTTTAAATGCTGGTATGATCTCACGTTCAGGTAAAAAACGTAATGCTATAAGCTCCTTTACAGCTCTCTAAAATTCAACACAACTGCCGTACAACTTTGATAGTTGCAACTGTTGTACTTTGCGCCTTATACACTGAGAGAAATGGAATAAACATCCTTTGTTGCTGACATCACTAAAATTAGCTGCTGTACTTTTTATGGCAGCTAATTCAAAATCACATAGTAGAAACTTCACATGTGGACTTACATCTAACTGTATACATAATGTGAACACACATTCCCACATGAAGTTGTACGATTTGAAGGACTTTTTTGTCATAAGACAATGCAACAAGGGAACACATTTTTGATTGTCATTACGTGAAATTAACACATGAATGCTGTATAACTATCTACAAAACTGGCCTTTCATTAAAAAGATACCATCCATGAACCAAATTTCACTCCTGCAAAGATCAATTACATTTTCCTTAGTTGTGAATACCAAAACATGTAAGTTAGAATGAATATCTACCTTACGTTCTTGAATAAAACTAGACTCTTCAATTTAAAATCATCTAAGGAAACTGAACTTAATGTACTGTAGGGTTTAGAATGAATAAGTAAACTTTTTCGCCTCTCTATGTACATGCTGTAGAAGAGACCTAATAGTAGGTAATGTAACAACACTCTCCAATGAATTAGTAGCCAAAATGTCATCTACCAATAAGGCAGGTGTATGTCTGCATTGTTTAGACATTTGTCTTAATTTACTACAAGCAACGTATTTATCAACCTCAGCTGGATCTGAAGCATGCTGATGTACACTTGATTTAAGTACACTTCCTTCAAATCTTTACTGCTAGTAATAGCCTTGCCTTTACATTTATGGCTATTTTTCAATCGACAACACCAATACTTTTTTGTTTTGATAGTTTTCTCTAATACATACAAATACCCGCCAATGATAAGCATCTGTGTTAGCTTTTGAGACTGTACAGTTCCATATAAATTACCTATCACACCAGGTCCAGTTGAAAGAGCGTAAGCCATTGTTGCATATATTAAATGCAATATGCATGCTATAGTACCGCTCGAACTGCACGTAAATAGTACACGCAAAACAATAGTAGCATTTTATTCATTATATTTCTCTTTTTCTGTAATACACACAGATATTTATTATTAAATACAGTATATGTAATATATACATATAAATTCATTTAAAGTGGGACTAGGTTTTAATGCTTTATTATTTTAGCCTTGCACTTACGTCACAGACGTGAGTTGGCCAACTAAAACATTTTGTTCTTACTTTTTTCAACATTTAAAGACTTTGACATTAAGTAAGTTCGACTAACATGTGTCGCTTATTAGGTATTCGCTCTAACGTATTTTCGACTTGCTAATATAGACCCACTGCCCCCAAGGATAAGCCATTCTGGCCAAAAGGTTTACCTGTGTATGCAATGGTTGTGGCTGCAGCCGCAAAAAAGTAACTACAAGAGAAAAGTTCCTCTATCCATCCTCCCAGCAAGGAGTCTCAGATGATGGGTAGATTTGGGAAGTGAGTTTATGCAACAATGACCTTTGCCTTATGGTCCCTGAATTACATGGCACCATACTTCTCAACTGTACAGGTTTTTGCAGAATGTCCAGATTTTTGCCTCATATTTTTAGTCAGTTCCTCATAAAATGTATGGTTTTCTGACAAATCATGGAAGACTAAAGTAACTAAAAAATACTAAATAATGAAAGACATTTGAGTTTCAGACTTCATATTCTTTAGAAAATACATAATAATGCAAAACCTGTTATGCTAGCAACTTTCTAAACTTATAGGCATACTATTTAAATTCTGTCCCTATTTTGGGGCCATTGTCCACCAATTCTTTCTGGCTTTGTCCAGATTTCTTGAACTGAGTGGTTGAGAGGTGTGCGTGCCACATTTTACCAGAGTGGAATTTGATTAAAAAACTTTCAGATACCCTCTCAGGAGCCATTTCTGAAGAGATTCAAGAGTCTGATACTTCTCAATTGGCCACCCTAAATTCAATTTCTAATTGTTCCATGGGGAACATTTCACATGTAGCTGCAGGAATGACCAGAGCAGCGGGTTCAGGCATTGCCATAAGGAGACATGCTTGGATGCACCTTTAAGTCTTTGTTCGTCAATGCTCCTTTTGACGGCATGTCCTTGTTTGGCCCTAAAGTTAAAGACACATTGACCAGGTGTGAGAAAGATGGGAAAACCCTTTCTGCTGTGGGCATAGGTTTTTCCACTCTACAAAGATTATTTTCAAGGATTCAATGCAGAGGTGGGAAAATTTGGTTCAGGAAATCCCAAGGATTTTCTCAGAGCATACATGGTGTTGGTTCTCTCCAGGGCAGACAGGAGAACTCTAATGGGAGATGTTGCCCTCAGGCAGAGGGGGCCCACAATTCCAAGGGTACAGAGATTCTTTCTTTGGTAAACCTTTTCAGCACTCCTGAAAGGAGGCCCAATTGTCCTCCTCTGGAGACAGTCAGGGATCACAGGTCTATGTGTCAGAGAGCCCGGTTACAGGTAACTTCTAATACATGGGTGCAGAGGATAATATCCAGAGGTTGCTTTATACCATTTCCCTTCCTCTGTCGACTTGCAAAAAAATCCCTGATGTTCTACCTAGTCAAAGGGAACAAGCAGCACTACAAATACTAAATCTGTTAGAAAAAAGAGTCATCCAGGAGATCCCACCAGACCAGAGGGAATCTGGAATGTACTCAAGGTTCCTTTTAGTGCCAAAAATGACAGGGCACTGGAGAACGATTTTAGATCTCAGAAATCTAAAGCAATCAGTTCAGTAAACCAATTCCAGATGGTCACGGTTCAGTCCATTTTTCCTTTTTTGGAACAGAGTGACTGGATGTGCGTGATAGATCTTCAGGATGTGTACTACCACATAAAGATGCACAGATCATCCAAAAGGTTCTTTTGCTTCTGGCTGGGAGAGAGTCACTACCAATTTAGAGCACTTCCCTTTGGCCTCACCATAGCCCCAGGGTGTGCTCTAAGTGCATGCCAGTAGTAGTATCTCACTTGAGACTGTAAGGACTCTGGGTGTTTCCATATTTGGATGACTGGCTCATCACCACCATGACCAGACATTGACTGCTACAGGCAAGAGAAAAAATTCTCCAAACATGTTCTTTCCTGGGCATAACCATAAATTACGAAAAAAATCTCACCTCAAACCAACACAAACACTGGATTTCATAGGGACTTCTTTAAACACAAAGACCGCAGTTGCCTTCCTTCCCCAACAAAGACTGCAGTTAATCCAATTTCAAGTCAGGAGAATAATCAACAGTAACAAAGTGCCAGTAAGATTAGTTCTTCAGGTGCTGGGGTCCATGGTAGCATTGATGACACTTGTTTCCTTGGCCAGATTTCACATGAGACTTTTACAATGACTACTTGCAACACAATGGTCCATCCTTTATCAACCAATGTCAATGCAAATTATAATCACCAGTGTCTGCTAAAGAGATCTTATGTGGTAGATTCAATTGGATTTATTGAATTCGATCAGAAAGTGTCCGGAATGATATTCTGAAAAGGGGTTAGCCATGCTGCGACCTGTTTACCTCTCCCCTAAACAAGTGCAGCAATATTTTTGCCCTGATCCTCCGAGGGGGAGTTTCTGGGGGATGCTCTTCTTCACAATTGACCCCCTGATCTCCTATATACCTTTCCACTAATTCCATTAATTCCCAAATTCCTACAGAAAGCCATCAGGTTGAAGAGCACAGTTATCCTCATTGCACCTTATTGGCCTCAACAGATTTGGTTCCCCTTCCTTTGGCCTCACCTAATTCAACAGCCTTGGATTCTGGATTCAACTCCAGATCTCCTGTCTCACTCAATCATTCAGCCAGGGCCATAGCAATGTCAGCTGTATTCCAGTCTAGAGCTTCCATGGATGATATCTTTGCAGTGGCAACTTGGGATACTCCCCATTACTTTATTACTCATTACAAATTGGATCTGGTCTCCAGGGGTAGAGTATCATCCAGCTCAATGGTGTTTAGGAATATCCTTCCTTAATCCTCCCAGGATATAAAGTAGCTGGGGACTTTGTCCCACAGGTTGAGGATAGAATGAAAATTGACAACATCAGATCAAGACGTTAAGTACTCACCATAACATTCCATCTGTGTTGTCCATTTTCATTCTTCTTCAACTCCACAGCCTCCAACCCCCTACCCTTGGCTTCTGGAAGAATGGTTGATAAATGGATTATTATCTTTTTGGTATATTTTTACAGTTCCAGATATAGTCTCCATGAAAGCATTTGTCTGTTTCTGTCAGCAAACTCAGTGTGAGGTAATTGGGATAAGTGCATTGTGGGCGATGGATGAGCTCCAGAGTTTTTTGTTCCTGCTAGCTATTGTAGCAGTCAAGTCAGTTCCGAGGATCAGAACTGAACTCACAGGCTGAGGAAGAATGAAAATGGACAACACAGTTGCAATGTTGTGGTGAGTACATAACTTCTTTTTGCAGGCCATGAATGTTTTAAAGTGGTCACTATTGACTTCATCCATGATAATGTGATTTGGAATGTTTCTGAAAGAACTTGCATGTATCCAATAGTGATAATCTCTCAACATACTTCTATGTCAGTTTCTGTTATGAACATGATGAGCTGATCGACACCATCTAGTTGAAACACTAGGTGACAGCAAGGGTCCTTACTTGTGAAGCAATTAGTGTTAAAACTACACATAATAATGAGTTCAAACTAATATGAAAAATTATTCTAACTCAGCTAATGTCAGATTTGCATGTCTGTTGGAAGGCAACTAAAACTGTCACAGTAAGTAGAACAGATCTAATGTAAGGTATCTGATTCTTCCTCCTTTTGGAAGGGATACATATACAGGCCATTGACAACAGTACTGCAGTATGAATAATGAGTCCATTTCAGTGGAATGCAGGATTTCCATGTATGATGTAAATTATGTAAGGCTGTCACAGTAAAGCATCACAGCCTCTGACATCCTTAATGAACTCTGCTCAGTTTGAGGATACTGTAATCTGGGGGTGAGTAAGGTTTATCAGGATCTGTTGGATTTAGCCAAGTTTTAGTGACTGCCTTGATATCAGGTTTGTAAAGGGAGACCCATCTACAAAACAAAAGGATGCACCTTATTACCTATGCTTGTAGCAATGATGTGCACTATATTTACATCCTGCAGCAAGTATATTTTGCTCATGGGACTGATGACAGCATTATTAAACTTAGGTGGTACAATGGGATGCATATCCCCTCAGACCTGGACAGAGATTGACTGAGGTACATAATGATTTTAACAGTAGAACATACATTTGATGATATATGCCTTTCTCTTACTGTGCTTGTAACGGTGATTTACAGTTCTATAGTAGCCAAGATTCCAATGGGTATGTGATTCAGTATGTGAAAGAGTAAGTAAAAAGATGTGATACTTGGCACAGTGGAAATAATAAGACTTGGATCAGTAGAAAAACAAGATGGATTAGCTATGAATAAATGTGCCTTAAAGCACTGAATGCTGGTAAGAATAAGATGTTTAAAATAACAGAGTTGACATAGTATGAGCTAATGAAGTTATTTTGTTTCTCATTGCTTATCTGTGGATTGTTACAGTGGGATTCAATAAAGTAAAATCTCTGTGCAGGAAAAGTGTAGCCGTTCCTGCATGGAATATGGCCGCCGAGTGATCCAGTAAACTACTCTTCTGATGTGCAGGAGCCTGCCTACACTATTCCTGCACGGACACTACTACATAATGCTAATTACCTCATTTGCTGGTGAAAACCATGCAAATGAGGTGAATTAGTGATTCAGCAAGCAGGCAGGCATCGGTGCAAGAATAGTGTTAGTTGCAGAAATGTATTCAGCTACTAGCCAAATTCATTTATGCAAAAAACAAAACAGAGGCATGACAACTTAAATAAAAGCATGTATTATAATCTTTAGACATGCAAATGGCCAAATATATGACTATTGACATGGAAAAGTGTTTCATTTTTCTAAAAATAAAAGTTTTTTTGGCCTATCTCAGCCATTTAAGCATAGGGCAGTGGTGCGCAAATGTGGTCATGCCAGAAATTAAAAAATAAATGTGAAAACACAATTTTAAGGGAAATCTGCATTTTGTCATTGCAGTCTATGGCATGCAGAATCAAAACAATACCAGGGACCCGTGGTTGCTAAGGGGAAAGACTCTGGTGTAGTGCAGTAACTAGGGACTAAGGCAGTGGGGTATACAAATGAGGGGAAATTTACAGAATTGCAAAAACATTCTAAGTGCCAAACTACACCTAACTGTGTAGGTGCTATAAGGCAGTAGTGTAAGCAGGAGGAGCAGTAGACATGAAAAGGTGTGTGTCATGCTTAGTGTAAGCACATTGGAGCTCCACGGCTCCCAGATAAGCTTAGCTAAGCACAGCTAAGCAAGGGGGTGTGTCTGAGGCTGTAGTGACTTATTCCATGAAATGAAGAGCATGTTTGCATCCAGAGAGGGCCATTTATCAATGTTTACATTAGCTAAATGTGTTTGCGTGGTGCCCACCGGGTTTAAAACAAAATAGCAAGACTATTTACATTTGGGCCCCGGGTTTGCGCGGCGTGCCTCAGGGATTAAAAGGGGAAAAATGGAAAGGGGAAAAAAAAAAGGAAATAGCAGAATAAAAGCAATCAAGTACAAACAGAATAGGTAGCAGGTGGAATGCATCATAGTCTACCAATCATACAGGCAGCATCTGCAGTACAACAGTATAAATTATGGAAAAACCTTACAGTCTGGTTTTTCCCACAAACTCTGTAGCATAGGTGTACACATGCAGGGGAATTTTAACCGAAAAAATGTTAGGGGCTGCCATTGTTTTGCTCCATTAGTATTTGCTAGAGGCTGAGGGCAGTGAGGGGGAATAATGCTGACAACCACCACAGACAAAGGAAGAGGAGAAGAGTGTTCAGATCCAGGGTAACTTATCAGGGGCTACATGATCTGGAGATAGTAGAGCACTACAGGGTGGACAGAGACATACTGTAGCAAATCAACAAGCTGCACTGGCCTCAACTCAGACCCAGAGCCAACAGAAAGGAATCCATCCCAGTGAATACCAAGGTATGTGTAGCCTTAAGAATACTAGCTACAGGTACTTTCCAAAGACCTACTGGGGACATCATGGGGGTCTCACAGGCACCCGAATCCAGGATACTCCACCTGTATGCCATCCTAACACATGCTGGTGAGCACATTTAATTCCCCAACACCCATGAGGAGAGGACCAGCAATATGCATCTCTTCAACCATGTAGCAGAATACCCAGAGGTACCGAGTGCAATAGACTGCATGCACATCCATATCAAATCACCACCCGGTGAACAGCATAGGTTCTACATAAACTGCAAGGACTTCCCCTTCATCAACTACCAGGTCATGTGCAATGCCCAGGGCATTATCATGAATATGTGTGCTGGCAGCCCTGGAAGCTATCCTGACTCCCACATCTGGCATTTGTCACAGCTGTACCAGTCATTTACCAGTGGGGACATTCCGTATGGCCATCTGGTGGAGGAAGTTGGCTATGCACTGGAGCTGTGGATGATGTCACCCATCAGAAATGCACACGTGCCCACTCAAGAATGCCATAATGAGGCACACACACAAACCAGGATCATAATAGAGCATGCGTTTGGGATGCTCAAGTTATGGTTCTGCTGCCTTGACATATCTGGTGGAACCTTGCAGTTCTCTCCAGCCACATGTCCACACATGTTCATAGTATGTGCCATGCAACACAATATGATCCTGCGGAAACACCTGCAGCAGCAACAGCATAGGGAAGGGCCACACAGCCCCCCCACCATTGCCAAGGTCCTCACAAGCACAGAGGGACTCAGAAGAGGAAGCCCCTGAACCTGCTCCTGTAGGCAGATGGAGGTGTGCCCAGTATGCCCTGGCCTTGGCAAAGAGGCAATGCATAGCACACACACTGACACTGTAGGGACCCAGGGACTGACACTTCACTCTGCCTCGCACACACAGTAAAATCGGTGACACACACATCACATTACCTGTAACGTACCATGTATAAGCAGTGTACTGTGTGCATCCAACATAGGCAGCCCTCAAGCACCGTCCTCACAACTGCTTCAGGCACAAGGTAATTCAGTCTTCTAAACAATAAATGAATGGATTATTATGCTTTGGTAGCATATCTATGGTAATGCTGCTTGCATGCATGGGAATGGGGTGGCATCAGACAAGTGACAGCTATGTGGGACACCAGAAAATGTCTGCACAGTACTGGCTTCCCCACACTATGCTGTATCATTTAAGGTCACAAATCCTACTGCAGTATATGTGGGGAACCAACTAATTGGGGATCATAGGTCATATGCATGGATGTCACTATAGGATCCCATACTCACTCACAGACTCATACAGCAAGTCAGCCATAGAAAACCATAAAGGAATGTCTGGCAAAGGCACACAAATGGTGGCAATGATGGAATACCCTCTACAGACTTACACAGTGATATCACAGCAGGCCTTGCATTTGCAGTACGACTCTGAAGACTAAGAAGTTTGAAACTCAATTGTATGGCATTACAATCTAACTTGTGGTCTCCAGTGATATGCCTCTATTCTCCAAGACAAGGCACAATGCTATGCTAAATGGACCCAAAATGTAAAGCCAATATCAGCACTGTCTGTGCAAATGTGTACTGTTGACAGGTGTGCCCCCATATTCAATTAGAAATGCCCCACGTATTCAATTAGAAATGCCATACCATGTAAGTTTGTAGGGTAATGGCAGCAGAGCACACATTGCCAGGGCTGTCCCAATCAACATGATAACTTGTTGCATGTCCACAATATGCAGGAATCAATGTGCTATGCATATGTGTGGGGAATACTTGTCAGGATGTGGCCAGCAACTTCTCATGGCTGTTGTGTCTTAGTGTCTTAGGTACAGTACTGTGGTAGACAGGGCCATGTTCCATGAAATGCAGTGCCAACTATTTTGCATGTCAGCTACACATACGGTGGGAGTTGTACACACTGTCTAGATGTCAATTTCCATTACTGCCGGGAAGCTGGACAGGTCATGTAGAGGGGGCCACACATATGAACAATAAACAGGTTGGAGTAACCTACATAGTTGCCTGACATACCTCACAACTGCACAGACCTTTTGAAGAATGTACAAAAGTAAGCAGCATATCTGTGGGGTCTTTATTCTGAAATAGGTGTTGCCTGGCAAATAATTGGCAAACCACAAAAGTTTAAATTCAGAAAGTATTGATGGATTGTAGTGTCTCAGACCTTATACCCTATAGAAAAATGCATGCTAATGCAAAATCTGTTATTGTATCACCCTTCCAGGTTTGTAAGGGCCAATAGTCACAATGGTCCATATAGTTAGGCCTTTGTGACCTAATTACTCATGTCTTTGTCCAGATGTCTGGCTCTGATACGTAGAGAAGTATGGTGCCTAGTAGCACAGCAGTGCATTCTGTTACTTACCATTGTCAACCCAGGGGGTCCACTGCCTGGCAGCCTGGGAACATATGAGTGACAGAATGCACTGTCTTGCTACAGATGGCCTGCAGCAGTCTCACATGGCCTACAGGCCTCTGGCAAAGGCCCATGCCTCACCCATAGTGCCTTTGTAGGGAATGGCATGGGGTCCACACTACCAACATAACACAGTCAACACAATGCAAATGTAAGGTCATGCTGCTAAATGCTAGTAACATACCTCTCTACCTCATAGAGGAAGAAATCTGGACAAAGTCATACATAATGGTGGGATAAAGGCCCAACTATAGGGACACATTTGAAATATTGCTCTCATAATATTAGACAGTTGATAGAATAACAGAGGAGGTGTGTAGTAGCATGGATGTCATGAAGGGTGTAAAGTCTGAAACCCTAATGTTCTGTCAGTATTTCCTGACTGCAACCCTGAGTGATTTGCAACAAATGTGCTAGAAAACCACAATGTTAAGGGAAACCGGCCAGATATATGAGGCATCCATCTGGATAATCTGTGAGAATCTGTACAGTTGGCAGGTATGGCCACACCAGGATATGATCTTTCAGGTAAGAAGAATACTGCACAACTAGGAGATCCCCAACCAGCATATCACCAAGGTGCTGGACCTTTTACACAGCTTCATCAGTCAATCAGCTGTAGCCACATCTCCCAACTGGCCGGATTGTGAAAGCAGGTCTAGCCTTTACCTCATAATATAAGTCTGTGCATCATCCATCTTGTATTTCTCTGGTAAATAACTGTGATGATCTGATTATATCTGTCAGTAGGTAATGACACAATACAGTACAGTGTCAAACATTACGTATGTCAGTAAATGTCTGTTAAAACAAACCCTGTCACTCAAGCAACTCATACAGCAATAAGAGCAATAGTTACAGTACAAAAAAATCAATCAAAAAACCAAAAACCAGTCTTAAAAAAGACTATACAAAGAAAAACAACAATGATTCCAAGTGGAAAATTTATTACTGAAACATGTCTTAGCACCTTGGCCACCACAGCCTTCAATGAGCACACAGTTCATGGTAAAGATACATTCCCTTATATACAGAGTGTAAATAACTTAATTAGTAATAAATCAATTAAACAATTAAGTATTAAAGAAACTGCACTCCCTGTTAAGTAAAAACCCATACCAAAGATACAAAAATATAATATAAATATAACACAATATCTAACCTATTATATCAGATATTTCCAATTAATCTCCATATTTAAATCTGTCAGTAGGTAATGACACAATACAGTACAGTGTCAAACATTACGTATGTCAGAAAATGTCTGCTAAAACAAACCCTGTCACTCAAGCAACTCATACAGCAATAAGAGCAATGGTTATAGTACCCCACTATGTTTGGCCCATTGTTTCCCCATATTGGCAGCCTATCTCCAGATATCTTCTACAAAAGGGTTGCAAGGTATTGCTGTAGCACACAACACCCTGGACCGGAGTACAACTATCCCTGTAATGGATTCCCAAACTGATTATAAAAGGTCATACTGAGTATGCTCCTACACTTAGAGAAGTGAAGCCCATGTCTGAAACCACATCAGGCTATATATATATATATATATATATATATATATATATATATATATATGTATATGTATATATATATACATATATATATATATATATACATACATACAGCTGTGTAAACCTAACTGACTCCACACACACCCATCAGACAGGATTACCCACAGCCAGCTGTAGGTGGCTCATATGTGGTATATCTGCATCTGTTGTTTGTGATACACACACATATATATGGGCAAAATATTAAAATATGTCAAGCATACACACACATAGACATGAGGAAGATGGGGACAGACAGTGATAGAGTGAGACACACAGGGAGAGACACACAGAGAGTGTCACCCTGAATGGCATAGAGTGATGTCCTGCTGCAGGCTGTTGCATACCAGTTGTAACCACTGACATGTGCCAGCATGAAGATTTGATTTATTATCTGATGGTACTGAAGTGGGGGGTGGAATATCACATCACCTACCTTTTTGTGTGTGTGTGTGTGTGTGTGTGTGTGTGTGTGTGTGTGTGTGTGTGTGTGTGTGTGTGTGTGTGTGTGTGTGTGTGTGTGTGTGTGTGTGTGTGTGTGTGTGTGTGTGTGTGTGTGTGTGTATGTGTCTGTAGGTCTAAGTATTATAATGCCTTACCCACTTAGTACACTTCTTATTGTCCTACTTTACATCTGCTAATGTCATTCACCTTAGTAGTACCTTTAGACTAGCTTCAGTCCTGTAAGCTCTATAGCATGTGTGATAACTGCATAATACTATCGTACAAATTACTACATAGTTAGGGATTCAAGTCACAGTCCCAGCATATGTAACAGTGGTTGTGGGTATGGGGTGAGGGTGTGTAGGATTAAGTGTTTTAGTCCATTCCCACCCAGTACACCTCCCATTGCCCTACTTCACAAGATCTGCTGATGTCATTCACTGTAGAAGTACTGTTGGACTGACCTCTGCCCCATAAGCTCTGTGGTGTGTGTGATAATTATGTAACACTATATTACCAATAGCAGTTTAGGTAGGGGTTCTAGTCTTAGTCCTGGCAAATGTAAAGGTTTGTGTGTTTGTAGGGTAAAGATTTTGAGCCCAATCACACCCAATACACTTTTCATTGCCCTAATTTAGCAGTCCTGCTGATATTAGTCACATTAGAAGTACTTTTGGACAGCCATCAGCTCTCTAAACTCTGTGGTGCATGAGTGCAATAACTGAGTAACACTATAGTACAAATAACTAGTTAGGTAGGGGTTCTAATCTCAGTCCTGGCAAATGTAAAAGTCCATGTGTGTGTGTGTGTGTGTGTGTGTGTGTGTGTGTGTGTGTGTGTGTGTGTGTTTGTAGGTTAAAGATTTTGAGCCCAATCACAACCAGTACACTTCCCATTACCCTACGTTAGCAGTCCTGCTGATATCAGTCACTTTAAACATATCTTTGGCCAGCCTTCAACCCTATAAGCTCTGTGGCATGTGCGATAACTGTGTAACACTATAGTCCAAATAACTAGATAGGTAAGTGTTCTAATCTTACTAGTGGCAACTGTGTGTGTGTGTGTGTGTGTGTGAGTGTGTGTGTGTGTGTGTGTGTGTGTGTGTGTGTGTGTGTGTGTGTGTGTGAGTGTGTGTGTGTGTGTGTGTGTGTGAAAGAGAGAGAGAGAAAGTGAGGGAGTGTGTATTTGTTTGTTTGTAGGTGAAACAGTTTTAGGTCATTCCTACCCACAGCACTTCCCAGTTCCCCACTTTATCTGTCCTACTGATGTCATTCCCCTTGTCAGCACCTTTGGCCAGTTGTCAGCCCAGTAAGCTCTGTAGCACATGTGATAACTGTGTAACACTATAATACAAATAACTAGATAGGCAGGGGTTCCACTCTCAGAGCTGGCAAAAGTGTGTGTGGGTGTATAATTGTGTGTGTAAGCATGGATGTTTGTAGGAAGAAGTATTTTGATAAGTTTCCCACCCAGTGCACTACTTTATCAGTCCTGTTGATGTCATTCCCCTTATCAGCACCTTTGGCCAGTTGTCAGCCCAGTAAGCTCTGTAGTGCATGTGATACCTGCGTAACACTATCGTAAAAATAACTAGATAGGCAGGGGTTCTAATTTCAATACTGTAGAGTGTGTGTGTGTTTAAGTGAGAATCATATCATGTGTGGATTATACCATTTTGAGTTGTGTACCAACCTGTACACTTCCCACTGTCCTACTTTACAAGGCCTGCTGATGTCTTTCACCTTAGAAGTGCCTTAAGAGAAGGTGAAATCATATAAGCTTTGTGGTGCATCTGATGACAGCGTAACACTATAATAAAAATACCTAGATAGGTAGGGGTTATAATCTCAATCCTGGCAACTGTGTGTGTGTGTGTGTGTGTGTGTGTGTGTGTGTGTGTGTGTGTGTGTGTGTGTGTGTGTGTGTGTGTGTGTGTGTGTGTGTGTGTGTGTGTGTGTGTGTGTGTGTGTGTGTGTGTTATATCAAAAGCTGCTTCAACACAGTATTAGCTTCAGCCTGTGCACATGTATGCATGTAGCTTGTTGTACATTTTTTATGTGTTATAATTGTTCCCCTAAGAGATATTTTTGTTTTACAATTGAATTGTACAGGTTATAGGTCACATGAAAGGTTGGAAGGGTTTGGAACTGTTTTATTGTGCTCTCATTTTTGTATATCACTCATTTTTGTATATCACACATACTAGCATTCTAACAGCAGTGGCGGCTGGTGACCTCAAATCGAAGGGGGGCTGCAGGAGACAGCTGAATGGGTGGTGCTAATTCTAAGGGGTGTGGCCAACCAGAAAGGGGAGGAGCTATGCTCAAAACCAGAAAAATTGGAACTTTAATTAAATACGTTGCCTTGGGTGCCAAACCGTCATTATGAGAGTCCAGTCAAGACAATGTGAAGTGTAGAAGGAGAAAAAAATATTTCAATGCATTGACTGCATGACAGCTTATTAATATCTAGATGGAAACAAAAACGCTGTGAGGCATAAAAAAATAAATTACTTTTTAAATACATTTACTGGAATGCCAGTCAAAATCAAGTACAAGAAAAACAAGCAGCACTCAAATCAAACCACGTCTCTTTGCACTGCAGTTCTAATTATAATTTATATTCAGCTTTATAAAAAGTATCAAGTAACATGATGAAGTAGCAAGCTTTGTGATACCCCCACTTGTTAAAATGTTTCTTATCCAAAAAAGACCTGCTGCCTGACAACAACTATCTACTTGTTTCAATGGGAAAACATGATCAAAGTGAAAAATGAACATCAAACAAGAAACAAGCTCAAGATAAATTGCTTAAAGGATTAGTGCATAGGTTATGAACCACACAATAGATTGGCATGCTGTTTAGTTTACGAGTTAAGCCTGCAAAGATGGCTGCAAATCTCCAACAAATGTAATGAGCTTCTGAAAATACTCTAATCCTGTCCTTTATTACAAATACTGTCATATGCATTTTAATACCTAAGGCTTGTACATTAGTTATGTAAATATTATCTGCATGGCAACAACAAAAAGGCTTTCAATGTTGGTAATTCTTTAACAGTAATCTTACTTGCATCTTACAATCTCAGATGAGCTTACTTGATGGTCATGAAAGCACTGCTACTTAAACACAGAGCAACGGGCACTTTCTAAATAATAAGAAGCATAATCAACAGTATAAAAATATGACATAAAACCAGAACATTCTGCAAAATCAAGGAAGGACAGATGAAAAGCCACTGTAGTACTTCTGTCCACCTTGGATGGGGGGATACTGCTCCTTGCCTTGCTTGGACACATCCAGAGTCACTACATGGAGAGTGGGGTGCAACAAGTATGTTACAACTTGAAATGTCTCTGGCTGACTGCGATGGCTCTGACACATTTGTCATACCTCTTAACCTCAGAGCAATAAATCTGGACAAAGCCATATATAGAAGCGGGACAAAGGCCCAGAAATAAGGACAGTATTTATAGATCGCTCTTACAAACTTTCTAATAGAATAGTAGGTCTTGGATTAGTATGAATTTTCTGAAGGGTATGAAATCTAAAACTCAAATGTCTGTCATTATTTTCTTCAATCTTTATTTGCCAGAAAACCACAATTTTATGAAAAATGGACCAAAAATGTGATGCAAAAATATAAAATAGCCACACAATACAGCTGGGAACCTGTCAAAGGGACACTTTTTAATATTAGTATTGTTAGCTTGAGCAGCTGACAAAATAAATGAATCTACATGCATTTCTGAAATAAAAGTAATGTATAAATGATTATTACAGTTATTTATTAATTGTAAACCATCCACATTTTCTTCCAAAATTGCCATTTTGCGGAGGGATTATTAGAGGGAGAGCAACATTTTGAGCCAAAATCGGGACAGTTGAGAGGTTTGGATATGCCCAATTCTATAAAGCAATTTGCATGTATCTCTCAACTTTTAACACAGGAAATCTGGACAAGGCCAAATATATTGGGAGAACATACAAACAGTACTAAAAATTGCTCTTGTATAAACTTAGTTGATAGAACAACAGGTCTTGCTTTAGCATGCATTTTTCTGAAGGTTGTGAAGTCTGAAACTCACTGTCTGTAATTATTTAGTGACTTAATTCCTAAATGAGTTGCCAGAAAACCCCAAATTTTATGAGGAACAAACCAAAAATAAGAAGCAAAAAGCTATTAATTCTGTGAAAATCTGGACAGTTGAGAGGTATAGTTCAGCTGAGCCGGGGCTTCTGAGTTTGCCATCCTTCCCCCTCACAAAATCATGGTTGAATGGAGCCACCCCCTGCAACCATTCCAATGTCCTATTACTTGGCTATTTTGCCCCATTTACCATAAACACTGCAATGTGCATACTGCTTTACTTTGATGATTTAGATTTCATTTGAAAGTTTTATTTCGTATTTTACAGCACAAACACTAAGAAATCTGCTGAACAAAGCAATGCAGTCTCACAACGAAAATAGACTTAGCATTAATACTCTGCCCTTGAAACTCACATTAATTGAAACAGCATTGAAATACACATTCAAAGATTATACATTTGAGTAGTATAAAGATTAACTTTGGGCTGTTTTCAAATGATAGGCCTCTTGCACACAAAATATGTGTTGTGTGATACACCTTCCTGAGTGTATTAAATTATATTCTTTGTATAATACAGTGCAATTGTTATAGGGTGTTTTAAATTTGTTTTGAACATTTTTCCAGTAAACAATGAAACAAAATGCATGCACCAATAATGACAAAACTACCCAATTGAGAACATTTCCATCATTAAAAAGTCTACTCAAACTTATACAATCCACCAGTATGAGTAAATATGCACAATCTCTGCTGAAGTAAGTCATCTAAATAATTCCACATTAAAGAGATTTGTAACTAATGAAGAGGTTGCTGCTAGCAAACAACTTATATTTCATTTTTTCATCTATAAATAAAGTGTCTGTTGCCCCTGAGGAATAAATTGCCTATATTACATTAAAAAAAGAACAAAAAAAGATAAGCTAGTAATATTGCAATAGGAAATGGATGGCAAACTGATAACAGGTTCATAGTTACTAGGTATCTTCACCAAAGAGGACATTCTCAGTACGGCAGCATCCACCCCCCTGTGAGAGTAGAACCCACAGCCTTCTGCATCAAAAGGAAGTACACTACCTGCTGTGCTATTAACAATGCAAGTAGACTCAGCATAAGCAACTAAACTTCTCTTCCCCTGCAGCTCTCAGCTTCTTGTAAAATCTACTCGATACTCAACTGTATCTCTCAACTTCGCAGCAAGAAATCTGGAAAAAGCCAAAATTTGTTGGGGGGGGGACAAAAGCCCAAAAACCAGGGACACATTAAATGTTGCTTGTATAATCCTGGAAAGCTACTAGAATAAAAAAATGCTGTGTTATTACCCATATATTTTATTGCCCAGTCTTGAACCCAGGTCCCTGTGCAAAGAACCCAGAGTAACATACCACTATGCCAAATCAGTTGTTTTGTGAAAGAGGGGAAGACTGAAACTTAAATGGCTACCATTTAGTGAATTCAGTTTTCACCATAGCTGTCAACTTCTTAGCACAAAACACCTGGACATACCCAGTAATGGGGGAATACAGCCCTCAAACGTATTCAATGAATTCAATTCTCACCATAGCTCTCAACTTTAGCACAACAAACCTGGACAAAACCAATAATGGGGGAATATAGTCCCAAAAATTGGGATACATTTCAAATATTCATCTTATAAACTTAGAAAATTGCTAGAATAAAAGGTTTTGTGTTACTATGTACTTTCCGAAGAATATGAAGTCTGAAATTCAAATGCCTATCAATTTTATTTATTTAACATTTGTTAACCAGGATAGTGTGACTTGGAACAAAAAAGCAATAATATTCAGCAGAGGCCCAGGGAGAAATAATGCAGACACATGTCTTTGTAACATGGGAGGAAACAAGAGCAAACCCACACAAACACAGGGAGGACATGCAGATTATAAACAAAAGGCACCCCAGCCAAGAATCAAACCAGAGAACCTATAGCTGTGAGGCAACAATTCTAACACTGCACCATCAAATATGTAAGGATTTAAGCAGTCAGAAACCACAGGTGTTATGAGGAACAGAACAGAACAAATATGAAGCAAAAATCTGCAAACATTTCACAAATGGTGGTGGGTAGGGAATTCAGGCTCTTGTTACCTACATTCAAGGTACAGGGTTCAAGCCTGATCTCTAACCACCACCAGGTTCTGTGTAGCCACCAGTACAGCACTTCACTTAACAGCAGGCAACAACAGATAACTTAATAATCAGCAATCCAATAATCCTGTTCATCACTTAACTCCAGGCAGCTGACTTCAAGGCAGCCGCCATTGCGCCGGACACAATTCTGGTTTCCAGTTCCTGTTCGTTTCAACATTCAAGACTGTAAACCTTGCAGCCAATCCCCTTCCAGTCTATGTGGTTAGCACCGCATAGACCTCTGGGAAATTAGCAGTATCCTGCCTGATTCTGGACTGGGAAGGCAGCTGTCTGGACTATGTTATGTTTATGTAGGAAATCTTGGAAGAATGTACCACTGTGTGGTCACAGCTGGGGGGGGGGCTACAGTCCTATATCATGAGCTGCACTGTCTAACACACCATTTATATGCACTGTATAACACTAATTTATAGAATATGTACCTAGTTTTGGGCCTTTGTCTCCCCATTTTGTCAGTCTTTGTCCAGACTTCTTGCAATGACAGGTTGTGAGGTATGCTACAGATATGTGACACCTCCTGTAAATAAGCCCCTGTGATGACCACTGTGATGCAATGCAATTAACCCCACCACAAGTGAACATGCAGCTATTGCAATATGTCTGAGAGTGACAGTTACATGCATGTTCAAATGCATGACCTTAACATGCCTGGGGTACTAGTGAGCAACAACAGGTACATCCCATACTCACTGGCTTCAGGCTGCTGTCCCACATCCAGATGAGAGGTCCATATGTAGCTGTGAGGAGAGGTATTGTCAGCAGACTCACATTTGGCATTGGTACAAGATGATTGCTACTTTTCTGCACATGTACATTGCAAGCTCTGATAGTACACAATTTGCTATCCTTCAGCATAGATTGCACTTGTGTGCATTACTAAATCCTACTCACAAATGCAGTTTGAACTGACATATGCATCTAGATACTCTATAAAAGACAGTATAACTGGTACATGATTAAATTGATGTGCACTGTTGCCTTACCTGGACGCTCCCCGCCTGTTGCCTGGGTGCCACCCACCTCCACGACTTGTGTTTCTTGTGCTGGCTGTTGTGTGGGGGATGCCCCAAGGTTGGCAAAGAGCTCCTCTGTTGCCATAAGTGGGGTCTGTGTGGCTGGACCCTCACCTGTAGCAGTATTGTCCCTGGCCACAGCAGCAGCCCTTTGCCAGGCATAAGATATCAGATCAGTTGCCCGATGCCTGACCTGATCATATGTGTGGCCATGGTGGCCCAAGGTGTTAACTCTATGGACAAGGTCATCCCACAAGGCAGTCCACTCCTGCAGATTTTGTCAGCTACAGCCAAACATCACCCCATGGTGCTGGATTTTGTCATTGGTGATGGCTGCATTTTCAGCTGCAGTTTATGCTGGCTGCCACTACATGTCACCTGGAATAGATAAACAGGGAAACACATCATAGGACCTCAGCAATTGCTCAAATTTATTTACAGAGCCAGCACATCAACATTGCCTGTCATTAGCCACCACTTTCTACCACATCATACCCCTGTCATCTATCAGCACAATATGAAGCTGCATTGCACTCCTGGTCCTGATGTGTCATGTTCCCCCCAATGAGGGCCAGTACACTGCATAAACCACCATTCATCATTCATGTTTGTGTAGAGGGATGACAGTGGCCATCTTCCTTGCACAAGGGATGTCAATGGTGCTCAGGCTTTGCTTCCATAGAGTGTGTAATGGAGCTGGAAGCATATGCCTGAGTTTATGTAGGATGCATACAGGAATTTTATCAGGTCCCATGGAAACTTGCTTTTGTTGATTTTGCTTTTGATTAGGCAGTATGCACCTGCTCCCTGATGATGAGGGGAGGGGTTCGGGTGCTGTGCATATTCACCTAAACTGATGGTGAGCCGGGGAGTGATGTTTGCCCTAAACCTGTCTGCAGAAGGTTGGCTTTAGCTATGGTGTGTGTGTGTATGTGGTGTGATTGACCACCATTATGGGGTGGGTTGGATTGTTGCCTCTGAGATTGCAGACATATGTGAAGACAGCCTTCTGATTGCCCTTGGTGGATGTGTCCAATTTGTACTCATAGTTAGCCATACAGTAATCCACCTGTGACCTTATATACTCATTCAGACAAAGGTTGACTTGCTGCCAACTCGGTGCCTGCTCTTACTTTGTCCTGTACAACCAATATAGTGACCGATTATGTGGTTTGTGTATTGCTGCTGTTCAGCAAAGGGGATTTCTCTACCTTGGTGGAGGCAGGTTTTACATGTAAGGTATTGTTGAGTCCATACAGCTATGTAGGTGGTCATATAGCTGTTTGCAGTAGGCATGGACACAAGGTCATAACATAGTTAGACACCTCTCCAATTTCAACCTGATAATCATGCGCATTCTAGCACCCATGCCTGTGTCAGGGCAATGCAACAACCAATAGCTGTAGAAATCTAACTCTGCTGGATGCACAGAAACTAAGATTACACATGTGGACAACATGTATATTTACCTGACATTTTGCATCCCATGTTCATTGTTATGAGGCGGCCAGGTACACCTACTCATAAATACATGTGCACAGGTAACACCTGATATACATTTCTGTTCTATGTCAGTATGGCACAATGTATTTACACTCTTGCTGCTCAGTCATTTCTCTCAACCTGTTAGAGTAGGGCATCTGGAGGATGCCACACATACATGGAGGGTGACAGACCAAAATTAGTGACATTTTCTTAATATTGGTGTAACACACTAAGTCATTTGATAGCACAGTAGCCTTTGCATTCACAGACATACCCTGGAGGATGTGCGACACTCATATGGCAGGAAGAGAGGAGAAAGGCTAAGAGTGTGGTAGTGAGGGAAGGAACTTGTAATGTTGGCAGTATGACTGGTATAGTGACAGAGTTAGCTGATATGTTGGACAGAATGAAAGTTGACATATTGTGTGTGTGCAAGAGACCAGATGGAAGGGGGTAAGACTAGGTGTATTGGAGGTGGGTCCAAATTAATCTATCATGGTGTGGATGGGAGGAGAAATGGTGTAGGGGTTATCCTAAAGGAACAGTATTCCAAGAGAGTGTTTGGAGGAGAAAAGAGTGTCAGATGGGGTGATGTTTATGAAGCTGTAGATTGATGAAGCAATGATGAATGTTGTTAGTGCATATGCTCCGCAAGTTGAGTGTGCGATGAATGAGAAAGAAAAATTTTGGAGTGAGTTGGATGAAGTGGAGATGACTGTACCCAAGGGAGAGAGAGTGGTGATTGGAGCAGATTTCAATAGGCATGTTGGTGAAGGGAACAGAGGGGATGAGGAAGTGATAGGTAGGTTTAGTGTTAAGCAAAGGAATGCAGAAGGTGAGATGGTAGTGGATTTTGCAAAAAGGATGGACATGGCTGTGGTGAATACATATTTTAACAAGAGGGAGGAGCATAGGGTGACATACAAGAGTGGAGGAAGATGCACACAGGTGGATTATATCCTATGCAGGAGGGCCAGTTTGAAGGAGACTGGAGACTGTAAAGTGGTGACAGGGGAAAGTGCAGTTAGGCAGCAAAGAATGTTGGTCTGTGGTATGACGTTGGTGATCAAGAAGAGGAGGAGTGTGAGTGTAGCACCAAGGATCAAATGGTGGAAACTAGAATAGGGTGATTGTGAGGATGAGTTCAAGGAAGAGTTAAGACAGGCACTGGGTGGCAGTGAAGAGTTACCAAGTGTCTGGGTAACTACAGCAGAGCTAGTAAGGGAGACGGCTAGAAAGGTGCTTTGTGTGACATTTGGACAGAGGAAGGAGGACAAGGAGACCTGGTGGTGGAATGAGGGAGTACAGGTGAGTATACAGAGAAAGAGGTTGGTGAAGAAGAAGTGGGATTGTTAGAGAGATGAAGAAAGTAGACAGGATAAGGATATGAGGTGCATGGCAAAGAGAGAGGTGGTGAAGGCTAAAAGGATAAGGATGAGACATATGAAGAGTTGTATGAAAGGTTGGACACTAAGGATGGAGATACGGACCTGCATTAATTGGCTAGACAGAGGGACCAAGCTAGGAAAGATGTTCTGCAGATAAGGGTGGTAAAGGATAATGAGGGAAATGTACTCACAAGCAAGGAAAGTGTGTTCAGCAGATGGAAAGAGTACTTTGAGGGGCTGATGAATGAAGAGAATGAAAGAGAGAAAAGGTTGGATGATGTGGGTATTGGGAAGTGCAACAGATTAGCACAGATTAGGAGGAAATAAGGATAGCTATTAAGAGGATAAAGAATGGGAAGGCTGTTGGTCCAGATGACATACCTATGGAAGCATGGAGGTGTTTAGGAGAAATGGCAGTGGAGTTTTTAACCAGATTGTTTGATGAAATCTTGGAAAGTGAGAGGATGCATGAGGAGTGGATAAAAAGTGTTTGGGTACCAATTTTAAGAATAAGGGTGATGTGCAGAGCTGTGGTAACTACAGAGGGATGACATTGATCAGGCACAGCATGAAGTTATGGGAAAGAGTAGCGGAAGCTAGGTTAGAAGGGAGGTGATGATTAGTGATCAGCAGTATGGTTTCATGCCAGGAAAGGGCACTACAGATGCAATGTTTGCTCTGAGAGTATTGCTGGAAAAGTACAGAGAAGGTCAGAAGGAGTTGCATTGTGTCTTTCTGGACTTAGGGAAAGCATATGACAGGGTGCCTAGAGAGGAGTTGTGCTATTGCATGAGGAAATCAGGAGTGACAAAGAAATATGTAAGAGTGGTACAGGATATGTACAAGGGTAGTGTGACAGTGGTGAGGTCTGCAGTGGGAGTGACAGATATGTTTAAGGTGGAGGTGGGATTATAGGTTCATAGGTAGGTACTAGGCTATCAGCCCAAGGGCCTATGTAAGCCTAGCCAACAAGGCTCCCTGGCTTATGCCACCCAAGAAAGTTATTTTCCTGTGCCACTGTCAAGCAGACACAGACGTGATCCCCGGGGTGTACTTCCTATTTCCATTCCACTCATCAAGATTTTTCTTGAAGAGTGCTAATGAAGAACTTTGCTTGACATAGATGGGTAGCCTCTTCCAGACTATGGGAAGTCTCTGGGACAGGAATCTATCCCTCCAGCATGTCCTGTTTATTGTGGTGCCAAGGTTTAGGTCCCTAGAGTAAGTAGCTTGGAAGGATTGGGATTTCTTTAGGTGTAGCATGTCCAACACCTCTGGGTTTGACATAGCTTTATATGTTAGGCAGAGATCACCTCGGAGTAGGCGATATGCTATGGAGTAAAGCTGGAGTTTTTTGAGGCGGTCATTGTAGGGCATTTGTTTGAGGCCAGTAATCCTCTTTGTGAGGTACTTCTGTGGCCTTTCCAGCTGCTGCAGATGTCTTGTGAGGTACATTCCAAAAGGGGCATTGTACTCTATAATGGGTTTAATGGGTGTCGAGTAGAGGGGAACAATGACCTTTTTTTTTTTCTGGATGAGAACCCTTTTATGATGAGGTGTGCCATGTAGAAGGACTTCCTGACTACTGTGGCGATGTAACTATCAAAGAAGAGACTACTGTCCACCTGATTCCCAAGGTCTCTTGTCACACACTTGGTGTTAAGTAGATTTCTGCCTATGTGGTAGTTCATGGGTACAGAGTTTTTTACCAAAGAGGATGCTACTGCACCTTTGGCACTGAGCTTGAGGCCATGGTACTGACACCAGGCATCTGTCTCAGTGAGGCCCTTCTGTAGGATGTCCACATCATTTAGGGACTTGACTATGGCTCCTAGTTTGCAATCATCTGTGAACTTCATTAGCCAGAGGCCTTCTGTATTAGCCTGTACTTCAGAGAAGTAGATACCAAACAGGAGAGGTCCCAGGATGGAACTCTGTGGTACTCCACTTGTCACTGCTTTGAGGTCAGATTTGGATTCTGCAACTTTTACAGTGTGTGTGTTGTGTCAGGTAGCCAGTTGACAATCCATCTTGTGACGTAGGGATTTATACCTAGTTTAGTGAGTTTAGCTGTAATTCTGGAATGGGGGATGGTGTCGAAAGTCTTAGCAAGGTTAAGATAGGCTGTGTGAACCATCTTATCCTCATCTATGGCTTTGGTGACTGCCTCAAAGAAGTCAATCAAGTTCAGTAGGCATGATCTACCTTTCACAAACCTGACATCAGGGATCATCTCTAAGCCTTTTCTTATTTGCAGTGGTGATGGACAGGTTGACAGACAAGATCAGACTGGAGTCCCCATTGACTATGATGTTTGCAGGTGACATTGTGATCTGTAGTGAGAGTAAGGAATAGGTTGAGGAGAACCTGGAGAGGTGGAGATATGCTCAAGAGAGGAGAAGAATGACGGTCAGCAGGACTAAGGCAGAATATGTGTCTGTGAATGAGAAGGAGGATAGAGGAATGGTGAGGATGCAGGGAGTAGAGTTTGTGAAGGTGGATGAGTTTAAATACTTGGGATCAACAATTCAGAATAATGATGAGTGTGAAGGAGAGGTGAAGAAGAGAGTACAGACAGGAATGAAAGGGTGGAGATGAGGGTCAGGAGTAATTTGTGACAGACAAGTAGCATTAAGAGTGAAAGGGAAGGTCTACAAATGGGTAGTGAAGCCATCTATGTTATATGGGTTGGAGACAGTGGCACTGACAAAAAGGCAGGAGTCAGAGCTGGATGTGGCAGAGTTAAAGATGTTAAGATTTGCACTAGGCATGACGAGGGTGGACCGGATTAGGAATATGTATATTAGATGGTCAGCCCAAGTTGGATTTTTGGAGACAAAGCCAGAAAGGTGAGATTACATTGGTTTGGACATCTGCTGAGGGGGGATGCTGAGTATTTTGGGAAAAGGATGGTAAGGATGAAGCTGCCAGGTAAGAGGAAAAGAGGTAGGCCTAAGATAAGGTTTCTGGATGTGGTGAGAGAGGACATGCAGGTGGTTGATGTGACAGAGCAAGATGCAGAGGACAGGAAGAAATGGAAACAGATGATCTGCTGTGGCAACCCCTAACAGGAACAGCCAAAATAAAAAGGAGATATTGTAATGTTAGTCTTCACAGATTTGCCAGTGATTTGCCAGACATAACAGAACTCTATGAGTAAATTACTACAAATATGAGAGACACATATGGTCAGTGTACATACCACTGGACAGTTGAATGGTATGAGCTCAATATATCACATGCAGTTCAACACACGTCTGCAACATAGTTTACTATGCAAATACCTAGTATAGGTCTCTCACATTTCTGAGACAAACATGTACATCATGGTTGTATTCACAAGTAATATATGGATATATATGACATCCCAGTAGCTGGCCTCGTAGTGTCACAGTCAGTACTGTTCAACACACACTCCAGTAGTAGCCATATGTGAGTCATCCTTTCCTGGGGTGACTCAGGGGCCTGAGCTGTGATCTGTGTCACTGCAGACAGACCCAGATGCTATGGCCATAGGTTCTGATCAGCAATGTATTAGTACAGCAAGTCTTGTTGAGACATATTTGCTGATCTTCCTATTTCCCATTATAATATACCCCCCTTCTGCATTCCATTACATGCTTATTTGTTTGACATACCTTTTTTCCAAGTATAGTTGGTTTGATTCCAATTTCTGTTGGTTTGCTTGTTTGTGTGTCTGTCTGTCTGTCTCTCTCTCCAAGATGTAGGGTATGCATCTGTTTTGCATAGGCAGCAGCTTGCCTTTTATAGGTAATGCTCATGAGCAGCTGATGGCCTGTGCACCAGTTGTTGTCCCCCACTTGCTAATTGCATGCAGAACAGCTGTGTTGTTATTCCTATAGCCAATGGCATGACAGCACACTCCTATAATTGAGTACTTTGTGTGGCCATTGCTTATTTCCTTGCCTGTAGGGAGGACTTCATGGAGGTGTGTGAACAACAGCATCACAGAGGGTAGTTGGAAATACTTTTTTCAATGAAAACTGTGGAGATATCCCAACAAAATGGGGGAGAATTTTCCAGACATAGGAACATAATGTAAATATTGCCATTATACAGTTGGATTAATGCTAGTTTAAAAGGGTTTGTGTGGACATGGATTTTCTGTGCATTATGTGGTTGACATAACTCTCAACTGTAGGGCTATCCACAGAATAGCCATAGTTTGAACTGTTATGTTTGGTGTGTTCCTCAGACATTTTTTGTCTTTGGAAAATCAGTAGCATACTCTGGGGATTGCAGTCAGTAAGTGGTAACATCCGTTTGTGTTTCTGACTTCATATCCCTCAGAAAAGATATATTACAACAAACCCTGTTACACCAGAAACTTTCTCAGTTTATAACAGCAATACTTCAAATATGCTCCTGTTTCTTGGTCTCTGTCCCCCAAGTATGTCAGGCTTTGTCCAGATGTCATACAGTAAGAGGTTGATAGGTATGGTATATTATTATTTACTGCCTTCTTTCCTGATATCATCCCAGTGATGTATCAGAATCCCAGACATGTTATGTGGAAGAGGCCTTATATATGAGGACAAAGCCTTGACATTTTGTGGTACTCTGTACAGTTGAGAGGTCTGTGTATTTCTGGTGCTTGTTGACAGACTACCAGGATTGTGTAGCAGTGTAGTGTGTAAATGTTATTTGGCCTGTGTAGGGGGGGGGGGTAGATGTAAGATTTATGGATCCTTTTCTATCCAACTGTGCATGTTGCTTCAGTTTCTGGTGGTCTGTTGGCTGTATATGTTTGTAGAGGAAGACTGAGACATGTCCTGTAACACAGTCAGGATTCATACTACACTGTGAATTGGGCCAGTATATGTCGGGGTAGTGTGTGAGTGGCAAATATGATATTTTTGTTCACACAATCCTTATACTCTACTGTTCATTTTGTGACTGTAGTAAAACATTGGTTGTGGGTAGGCACTTTCACAATGGTGTCTATTTTTCAGTGCTGTTACATCTGTGTAGTGCCTGATATATTTGCAAATACATGCGTAATTCCTCATAGCAGATTTGGGTTAGTGTTGTGTCAGTCTGACTGTAGTTTGGACGGAGCTTGGTGACATGCTTAGCAGCTCATTGTAGTTTCCCTAATGTGATGTTATGTCCAGATATTTGTAGGATGTACTGTTGTCTGGCCCCCATAAGTGCTGTGTATTTCTGACACATCAGTGGGATGATGTGAGGATTTAAGTCACTAACTAGTGAGAAGTAATTGAGTGCTGGACTTGTGCTATTTCAGTCAATATATGTTAGAACAGACAGGAGGGTGTTACTGCAGCAACTGTGTCAGCTTATCTACTCCAGTATTTCAGACATGTCCCTATTTTTATGGCTTTCTCCCCCTACTTTGTTAGGCTTGGTCCAGATTCATTGCACTAAGGGGTTCTGAGCAGAACTCTTGATGGGCCGGATTGTTTCAGAATGTCCAGGTTTATTGCTCATATTTCAGATCTGTTCCACAGATTCATTATTTTTATTTCTCTGGTAAATCACTGTGATGATCTGAGGATTTCTGTCAGTAAATGATGACATTTCAGTTTAAGAACTCACATCCTTCAGAACATGTATGCTGAAACAAATCCTGTTACGCTAGCAACTTTCTATATGTATAAGAGCAATATTTAAAATAAGTCCCTAGTTTTGGCCCATTCCCCCCCCCCCCATTTTGACATCCTTTGGCCAGATTTCTTGCAAGCAGCTGCCACCCTGCACATGTGATTCAAAATATACCTAGGGGACAGTTTATGAGGTTGAGATGACTGTATAGTAACCAACAAGATTTTGAGAATGAAACGAAAGATATGGGAATGAGGCTTTCATAAAGGGGTTATGATAAGAAACTAGTAACCAAAGCATATGAGTCCAGTAATATTCAGGACAGAAACAAGTTGTTAAAAACTGATGTGGTTAAGGTAGATAAAATAGATATTATGTTGAGATTAATCAATACTTTTGGTACTAATACCTTCAAAATTAAACAAATAAGAGAGAAACATTTGCCCATTTTGAAAAATGACCTGTTTTTTGAACAAATAATAGAAAATCAATGTAGTTTTGGTTATCGAAGGAGAAAAATTTGGGAGAATACTTGAACTGGCATAAAAAAAGTTCATTTATGGGCAAGAAAATACGATGAGAAACATTGAGAGGTAGTACCTTCTGTGGCAATTGTACATATTGTAAAATAGTAGCTAAAACGAAATCTTTCAAATCAGTGAATTCAACCAGCATATTTGATATTAGAGTTTTAGTTACTTGTAATAGTGACTGGACAATATATATGGCAGTATGCATATGTGGGGCCTTTTATATTGGACAAATACTGAGATCCTTTAAAGAAAGGATAGTGCTACATTTGAGTGATGTCAATTGTAAAAGAACTCATAGTGCTTTGTATAAACACTACTTGGAACATGTAGGAGCACATTATTTTTGTAGGGATTGATAGAGTTATAGGTGAAAACATTAGTGTGGGTAGGAAACATAAAATTTTGCATAACAAAGAAAAAACGTGGATACTTAGATTAGGAGCACTACATAAACTTTGGTTAAATGAGAATTTATAACTGGAATATATATGAGGAGGGTATTATTGTTTGTAATTTATGTATATATGTCTTCAGCTGTGTACATACATGCATACATGTGTGTGTGTATATGTATATATATATATATATATATATATATATATATATATATATTTGTGTGTGTGTGTGTGTGTGTGTGTGTGTGTGTGTGTGTGTGTGTGTATGTTCTATGCATATGTGTGTGTGTGTGTGTGTGTGTGTGTGTGTATATATATATATATATATATATATATATATAGGTGTGTATGTATGCATATATGACTGTGCGTATGCATGCATATGTTGAAATTATTGATTTCTATGTTGTGTGAGTATAAGTACATTTATATATTTATATCTATTTAAAATCTATTATTCATATATATCAATTATGTTTTTCTTTATGGGGCTTAATTTTTGAATGTGTAGGCATATATGTATGTAACATACGTAGGTGCACATATATTGATGTATATGTGGATTTTTATTTTTATTTTATTTTTATTTTTTATTGTCAGTATGTTTGTATATTTGTCTGTTTCTTTTTGTACTATATACATATGGGTGTATGTAGTGTGTACATTCATATATTATTGTATTTACATGTGTTATATAGAAGGTCACTTTAAATGTTTTATTTAGTGTTGGTATTTAAGGGTTTGTTGGTGAGACTTTTAGGTTTATTAAGCACTGAAGATGCCAATATGGTGAAACCGGTATGCTTTGCTTGACGTGGGGAAATTTATCTGAAAGCTGCTTGTCATTGTGGAATAAACTTATTTGAACTCGTCCCTGTGATTTATGCAGTTTGTTGTCTATTGAGTGTACAGCTATTGGGGCTGTGAATTGGTGCTGGTTTTGTGTGTTTGTAGTGTATAGTTATACCCGTGCACATTTCTGGCCTTTGGAAGTCCTGCTTCATGCACCAACTGTTGGGTTGTATGTCTCTAATATTTTGAGTGCTGATCGAAAGCATTATTTGATATTTCGACATCATTGAATGTGGAACTGTAAGGAATATGGCTATAGGGTTTGATTTACATGGATATTTGGACAATTTAGCAGCAGATAAGGACAACATCACTATGTTTGCTGGAGGCAACAAATCTGCAACTCAGATGTATACTGATACGAGAAGGGAAACAGACATGGAAACTCACTTTAAACATATAACAGACAAATCTAAGAAGTTTAGGAATACTATATGGCACATAAAGCTGCTAAAGGCATATTTGGCAGCTGGTATTGCACCTACGGGTTTATGAGTGTATGTTGAACCTGGCGTGGGCCAGGAAGATGAACATTTTATTAAAAAATGGCATAATGTTCAGCAGGTAACATTTAAGTTGTTCTTGGAATTGTTAATAGAACATTATGAAAAGTTTTTGGTGCCATATAAAGCTGAGGTCAATGAATGTTATGAGCAGGTACAACTTTTTATTGCTGACAGTAATTTTATGGCTAGAAACAAAAAGTATGTGCAGGAGATGGAAGATTATGAGGGAGAACTGAAAGCACACAAAATGAAGAAATATACTAGGGATGTCAATGACTATAACAATGGAACAGCGTACGCATGGAACGTAAAAAATGAATGGTTCACTTTTCTAATGATAAAAATGAAAGAAAGGGTGTTATTAAAATAAAAAGAGTGCGATCTATACTAAGGAAACCAAGTGTGACTGTTTTTGAAGGGGATTCCAGTAAATTGGAATTCTCTTCTAATCTGACTGACACTGATGTTGAAATTTTGGATAGTGGTGATAATGTTTCACTTATGATAAAACATTGTAGGGACACTTTAGATGAGCGGGAAAAAGACATAAACATCGGAGATGTGGAACTAAATTTCAAGAAAATGTTAGAGACATAGATGTGTCAACAGCTGGTGTTCAAAATGAAAATAATTTGGTGGTGAATTTAACATCACGTATTTTAACTAGTGATGAAAACAAAGTACTTAATAAAGGCTTGAATTATGTACCTGATTTTTTTGTGTCTCACGTATCTACTGTTTCTGATATTAATAATTTTTGTCGTTTGTTGAATTTGAAATACTTCTTTGCTAATTCTGAGGGCAGTTTGCCTGCATCTAGGTTTAAAATTAAAAAGTCTACCTTTCAACCCCCTACCATCCTATAGTTAAAATGTTTGAGGAGCGAGTTCTATGAGATTTACATACTAATCAAAATGAGGTTTTTAGAAACTACAGCAGGAATTTGAATAAAGGGCAATGAGTAGCCCTGCAAAACCTACGTAATGATAATCAAGTGGTGGTAGTTAAAGCGGATAAAGGAGGAGCTATTGTGCATTGGGAATCCTTAGAATATGACAAGGAAATGATAAGACAGTTGCATGATCCCATCTCATATATGAGATTACCTTTTGACCCCAGATGGGGCTTTAAATCTGTCACTGACACATTTTTGGAAAGGGCTGTAGAGGATGGGATGATTACTAGTGAGGTATGTGAACAGCTGAGAGTGATTTAACCCAAATCACCCACTTTTTATATATTGCCTAAAATTCACAAAACGGTATTGACCCCGCCAGGAAGACCTATTGTTTCGAGTAGGGTGTCTTTGATTGTGCCACTGTCTAAATACTTAGAGAATAGATTAAAACCATTATTGTCATCTATTAGGGCTAGAATCAAAGATAGTACTAAATTCTTGAAATTGATGAGTGATATACAGGATCCTACATGTGCTTATTTATCAACTTTGTATGTCCAATCATTATATACTAGTATTCCACATAAGGGTGGCTTAGCTGCAGTTAAATATTGGGCAGATAGTTCCATGTCCATTTTTAACAACTTGTTTCTGTCCTGAATATTACTGGACTCATATGCTTTGGCTACTAGTTTCTTATCATAACCCCTATATGAAAACCTCATTCTCATATCTTTCACTTCATTCTCAAAATCTTGTTGGTTATTATACAGTCGTCTCAACCTCATGAACTGTCCCCTAGGTATATTTTGAATCACATGTGCAGGGTGGCAGCTGCTTGCTTCCGGTATAGAGAAACATTGACCCATTTTGAAAAATTATCTGATTTTTTGAACAAATAATTGAAAATCAATGTAGTTTTAGTTATTGAAGGGGAACGGTTTGGGAGAATACTTGAATAGGCATAAAAAAAGTTCATTTATGGGCAAGAAAATATGACGAGAAACATTGAGAGGTAGTACCTTCTGTGGCAATTGTACATATTGTAAAATAGTAGCTAAAACAAAATCTTTCAAATCAGTGAATACAACCAGGGTATTTGACATTAGAGTTTTAGTTACTTGTAATAGTGACTGGACAATATATATGGCAGTATGCATATGTGGGGCCTTTTATATTGGACAATCATTGAGATCCTTTAAACAAAGGTTAGCACTACATTTGAGTGATGTCAATTGCAAAAGAACTCATAGTGCTTTCTATAAACACTACTTGGAACATGTAAGAGCACATTTTATTTTTGTAGGGATTGATAGAGTTATAGGTGAAAACATTAGTATGGGTAGGAAACATAAAATTTTGGATAACAAAGAAAAAAATGGATACTTAGATTAGGAGAACTACATAAACCTGCGTTAAATGAGAATTTATAATTGGAATATATATGTGGAAGGTGTTATTGTTTGTAATTTATGTATATATCTCTTCAGCTGTGTGCATACATTCATACATGTGTGTGTGTGTGTGTGTGTGTGTGCGTGTGTGTGTGTGTGTGTGTGTGTGTGTGTGTGTGTGTGTATATGTATATATATATATATATATATATATATATATATATATATGTGTGTGTGTGTGTGTGTGTGTGTGTGTGTGTGTGTGTGTATATGTTCTATGCATATGTGTGTGTATGTATATGTATATGTCTGTGTATGTATGCATATATGGCTGTGCGTATGCATGCATATGTTGAAACTATTGATTTATATGTTGTGTGAGTATAAGTACATTTATATATTTATATCAATTTAATATCTATTATTCTTATATATCAATTATATTTTTCTTTATGGGGCATAATTTTTGAATGTGTAGGCATATATGTTTGTAACATATGCAGGTGCACATATATTGATGTATATGTGGATTTTTATTTTTATTTTATTTTTATTTTTTACTGTCAGTATGTTTGTATATTTGTCTGTTTCTCTTTGTACTATATACATATGGGTATATATAGTGTGTACATTCATATATTATTGCATTATGTGTGTTATATAGAAGGTCACTTTAAATTTTTTATTTAGTGTTGGTATTTAAGGGTTTGTTGGCGAGACTTCTGGGTTTATTTAGCACTGAAGATGCCAATATGATGAAACTGGAATGCTTTGCTTGACATAGGGAAATTTATCTGAAAGCTGCTTGCCATTGTGGAATAAACTTATTTGAACTCATCCCTGTGATCTATGCAGTTTGTTGTCTATTGAGCGTATAGTTATTGGGGTTGTGAATTGGTGCTGGGTTCGTATGTTTGTAGTATATATATATATAAAGGTGCTTGGTATCACATCTGGACAGAGGAAGGATGACAAGGAGACATGGCGGTGGAATGAGGAAGTACAGGAGAGTATACAGACAAAGAGGTTGGCAAAGAAGAAGTGGGATTGTCAGAGAGATGAAGAAAGTAGACAGGAGTATAAGGAGATGAGATGCATGGCAAAGAGAGAGGTGGTGAAGGATAAGGATAAGGCATATGAAGAGTTGTATGAAAGGTTGGACACTAAGGAGGGAGAAAAGGACCTGTACCAATTGGCAAGAGAGAGGGACAAAGCTAGGAAAGATGTTCAACAGGTAAAGGTGATAAAGGATAATGAGGGAAACATACTCACAAGCAAGGAGAGTGTGTTGAGGAGATGGAAAGAGTACTTTGAGGGTTGATGAATGAAGAGAATGAGAGGGAGAGAAGGTTGGATGATATAGGGATAGTGAATCATGAAGTACAATGGATTAGCAAGGAGGAAGTAAGGATAGCTATGAAGAGAATGAAGAATGGAAAGGCTGTTATCCCAGATGACATACCTGTGGAAGCATGGAGGTGTTAGGTGAAATGGCAGTGGAGTTTTCAACCAGATTGTTTAATGAAATCTTAGAAAGTGAGAAGATGCCTGAGGAATGGAGAAAAAGTGTTTTGATACCGATTTATTAAGAATAAGGGTGATGTGCAGAGCTGTAGTAACTACAGAGGGATTAGATTGATTAGTCACAGCATGAAGTTATGGGAAAGAGTAGTGGAAGCTAGGTTAAGAAGGGACGTGATGATTAGTGATCATCAGTATGGTTTCATGCCTGGAAAGAGCACTACAGATGCAATGTTTGCTCTGAGAGTGTTGATGGAGAAGTAGAGAGAATGTCAGAAGGAGTTGCATTGTGTTTTTGTAGACTTAGAGAAATCATATGACAGGGTGCCTAGAGAGGAGTTGTGATATTGTATGAGGAAGTCAGGAGTGTCACAGAAGTATGTAAGAGTGGTACAGGATATGTACAAGGGTAGTGTGACAGCGGTGAGGTCTATGGTGGGTGTGATGGATGCGTTTAAGGTGGAGGTGGCGTTACATCAAAGATCTGCTCTGAGCCCTTTCTTATTTGCAATGGTGATGGACAGGTTGACAGACAAGATCAAACAGGAGTCCCCGTGGACTACTGTTTGCAGATACATTGTGATCTGTAGTGAGAGTAGGGAACAGGTGGAGGAGACCTTGGAGAGATGGAGATATGCTCTAGAGAGAAGAGGAATGAAGGTCAGCAACACTAAGACAGAATATATGTGTGTGAATGAGAGGGAGGATAGAGGAATGGTGAGGATGCAAGGAGTAGAGGTGGTGAAGGTGGATGAGTTTAAATACTTGGGGTCAATAGTTCAGAGTAACGGTGAGTGTGAAAGAGAGGTGAAAAAGAGAGTACAGGCAGGATGGAGTGGGTGGAGAAGAGTGTCAGGAGTGATTTGTGACAGATGAGTGCCTGTAAGAGTAAAAGGGAAGGTCTACGAGAGGGTAGTGAGACTAGCAATGTTATATGGGCTGGAGACAGTGGCATTGACAAAAAGGCAGGAGTTTGAGCTGGATGTGGCAGAGTTAAAGATGTTAAGATTTGCACTAGGTGTAACCAGGGTGGACAGGATTAGGAATAAGTATATTAGAGAGTCAGCCCAGGTTGGAAGGTTTGAAGACAAAGGCAGAGAGGCACGATTACGTTGGTTTGGACATGTGCTGAGGAGGGATGCTGAGTATATTGGGAAAAAAATGCTAAGGATGAAGCTACCAGGTAACAGGAAAAGAGGAAGGCCTAAGATAAGGTTTATGGATGTGGTGAGAGAGGACATGCAGGCGGTTGGTGTGACAGAGCAAGATGCAGAGGACAGGAAGAAATGGAAACAGGTGATCCGCTGTGGCGACCTCTAATGGGAACAGCCAAAAGAAGATGATGATGATATACATATATATATATATATATATATATATATATATATATATATATATATATATATATATATGTATGTGCATATATTTAAATATATATATATATATATATATATATATATATATATATATATGTGTGTGTGTATGTGTGTGTGTATGTGTGTGTGTGTATACATTTTATATGTATATCTCTTTATATATTATGTATATATTTTTCCATATATATGCATCTCCATACGTAGCGTTGTCGCCTCACAGTAAGATGCTGTCCGGTTCGATTCTTAGCTAGAGCGTCTTCTGCATGGAGACATGCGTGAATGGGCGTACCTTCGTTGAAGGTTGTGCATCAGGCCTGGCAAGCTGGTACATAAAAATCAACTGCCAATCATTAGCAGACCGGAGTTCCGCTGTGGCAAACCCTAACCAGGAAAAGCCGAAAGACACAAACAAACATGTATATATTTAAAACCTGACTGATTCTACAGAAACTTTTTCCTACTGTTGAATGACTCTACTGCATGATATTTTTGAAAAAGCATCATAAATCACTACAGCTGAAATGGTGTAGTGATACATTGCCCTGAGTATGGTGTACAGGGCCCTGGGTTCGAGACTTAGCAGCGCTGACTATTTTGTTGCTAGACAGAACAGTGGCTGATGGAGACAGAGTGATTAAAGCAGTTTTAAGAGGCTTTAAGTGGGTTTGTGCAGGTGTACACAATGCTAAGTGATACCAATACACGTTTAACCATACAGATGCTTAATCTGTGTTGGCTTCACTTAGCATTGCTCAAACTCGCTTGCTCTCTCTTACTCCTGCTTACACCAGCACTAATTTCTTTAAAAGAAAAGAAAAGGGGGTAATAGGAAAGTGGTGGAAAGGGTGCATGCAGAGGGGAAAACAATATGAAAGATAGCTAGCAATGTGCAGGACGTGTGTAGGGAAGGTCCATAGCTGTCCATTTTTTATACAGCCAAAACTGTGCATTTGTGCAGAATTTGGAGGTGAATTTGGACATTCACACCCCAGAGACAGATGTGAAGACAACAGAAATGTGTTGTCAAACCAATTGGACCGGATTACATGTGTCCAGTGGACATATGTACAAAATGGACAGCTATGTTTGGGGTGATATTTTTTTTGAGACAGATGCCCTTTTCTTTTTAAGGTGAGAGTGGGATGTTGGAGAAGGATTGTAGGTATGTCTGGTGAGGTAGGTTGGGTAGGGAGACAGACAAGGCAGACAAGACAGCAGACAGGGGTGGTATGTGATACATGAGGGGGGTAAACACATTTGACGGGGAGGGCATTTGGGAATCTGAAGCCCATGGGACCCAATATGGTTACAATGGGACTGAGATGCCCACCCATGGAAAGTCACCACTGCAAATTCAAGGCCCCAAAGGTGGCTGTACTCGGGGCTGAACAGGAGGGGCGGGCTGCTCTTCGAAGTGTGCCAAGTGGCCCTCAATCTGGCATAGCTGGTCTCCAAACTCAGATTGAAGGATGCAACACACCAAACCCCAGACCTGACTGTGGGTGACAGACTCCTGTCCACGCCTGCTCCCTGTGTGGGATGACCCTGTCCCCTGAGTCGGTTCCGCTAGAAAGTGGTGCAAGATCAGCAGACGAGGGAGATTCGGGTTCGGTCCCAGATGTGCTGGGTACTGGTGCCACTGCCAGATGAGATGGAACAGGTGGCTCCACTGGGATCTGCCTTCCCAAATGCACTATGGTGTTGAGGTTTTACAAAATATGTTTGTTAGTCATGAACAACACATTTCAAGATTAGTTATAACATGATTCATGGCTGTTCCAATTAACCCCATAAAACAGATTTAAAACAGTTGCATAGCAAACAGAGCACATAAATAAATGGAACAACAATATGCATCATAGCATGCCAGTAACATTGACAGCAACAGACTACCAACAATGGTATTTGAACAAGGTATGTTAACATGCAAGCAATCAAACATATTAAATAATATAACACAAGTCCCAACATTAGGGTTGGAGCACAACATACCCATAGTATATAAGTAATAATTATTGATGCAGATGAGGGGTGGGGGGAGAAACAAAATGTCCATTAACTGTTTATGCTTCTATTTTCCACAACAGTACTGTTCAGTACTCTATGGGTCTGCCCTCACTTTACATCTACCTATGGCCCATAGCTTCTCTAGTGCAAACATAAGTATTAAACTGTCAGCCTGGAATGGTATGAGGCAAACTGTGACAACTCTGGTTATATGACTAGAGGGGACTCATACATGTCAGGGTTACATATCTGGCACAGGGGGGTACCCTGAACTGCTGTGAGTGTGCTACTGGTGTACATCAACTGGTTTCCTATCTGTGTCCAGGATTATTTCTAGCAGTGACCACTAGCCATGACAGTATGACACTTGAGAGGCATGTATCGGGAGCATACCTCTCAACCTCTTAGAGCGCAACATCTGGACAAAGCCATAGGGTGGGAAAAGGCCCATAAATATGGACAATTTTTATATATTGCTCTTACAAACTTAGACAGTTGATAAAATAATAGTTTGTGATTCTGCTGACACTACTACTTTATGTAAAATAGAACAAAAATCTGAGACAAATATCTGGACATTGAGTGAATATCTGGACAGCTGAGAGGTATGCTTCAGGAAGAATGCATATTGTATGTACCTACCCTGCTGTCATTTGCAGGTATGTGGTGGGACAATTGAACAGTTGTACAGAGTTTATTAGTACACTCTTCATACAGCTACTGGCGACATTTCCTTACCTGTAAAACCTGTAGGGAAAATATCTGTTAACACTACCTGACTGTTTTTACATTTATTCCTGATTCCTTGTGTGTATATTTGCACACATCTTAGTACCTCTACCTGGATTTGAACCATGCCTGGCTGTGCAAAATTAACAACTAAGCTATATCTCATCACAATTAACTACATTAGAACTGCTGCTATTTTTATTTACTGGCTTCTGCCTAATAGTCTCTTGGTTAGACAGTCTGAACTTGTAATCCTGTGATGCATGCATGACAAATAGTTACTGTACTGTGCATTACTCCTTTGGATTACTATAATCTGGAAAGCAAAGGTTAACACAAGGCAATGCTGCATGGAACACACTTTGATACTTTACATATTACTAATCAGGGTTCAGAGTTTAGAGCAGTATATATTTCACATTTACTTTATATCTCATTTTACAGCTACACCATCTACAGTTTCTCCAAACAGCTTGCTCACAGATAAACTTCAGTTAATTTATGCTTTCCCAGCCATATTTGCTGTGAAGAATCTGTATACATTCGCCATATGTCTACAACAACATACCAGAATAAACACAACAGTTTTTTGTAAGGGTCTTTATTGCACATCAGTATTAATCAGTCAAACATTTTTATTTATTCAGTTCACACAGTAACAGTATACCTACTAGCAGTAAGTAATGTATTCCTTCTTAGCTATTTGAACAATATACTGCAAAATAGATTCGTACTCAGCAGCCTGTCAGTGCAGCCTCAGCAGTCTGCCACCATGGGCTTAGACATTCATAGTCCTTTCTGCTGCAGCAGGGGAGAAAAACACACATTATGCATATCTGTCTATCACATTCTCAGGCTAGCATTTGCTATAAACTACTTGATAGTGATACTTACACAGTACTGTAGCATTCTAGTCCCGTCCATCTTGGATCCACTGGTCCAAGAACACCCCCGTCCTATGCTTTAGGTTAGCATAGTGGTGCCGTAGCTGCTCAACAGTCTGGAGATGCCAGTAGCACTGGTGAGGTCATGTGTGAGATGGTCCCAGGCCTCTGCTTTGTATTGGGAGCCCTGGTACTGGCTGTGCAGCAATCTCTCCTCATGTTTTTTTTACTAGTAGTCCAGCCATGACGCTGGAATCCTGAATGCTCCAGCATTGTGCCCAAAAGTATAATCCCTCTCCTACGTCAGCCATTGTATCTGTACAGATGAACTATAGCATATTATGGCTATATTCCCACCTGTGCTATTGAAATAATGTGATAGTCCTGCCCTTTGCTGCCATTAGACCATTTTGAAAAGGTTTTAATACTGCTTAAAAGGGAAATTGTTGAGCACTGCTTAACAGTGTGCAAATCCACTTAGGTGAGCTACCTGCTGCTTAGTATTCACGTCTAAGCAATGGTTATACCTGCTAAGAATAGCTGAGCATTGCTAACCATTGCTCACTTTTAATATTTTAAATATGTCAGAATAATGAGTTTATTTATTAAGCATATATGATTTACTTTACATGACATCCCTCTATGTGATTTCCTTACATTGGCAACGGGTGTGACTATACTGTACACTTGTGTATACATGGGTGGTTTCACATGTTTTATGCCCTCACACTTACAATTTACAACAGCTACACTACCCTTTTTGACAAAGAGCAGTTACTACATAATTTAAGTGTAAACAAATAATTTTAATAATGCTTTCCCATATAAAAATAACTTGTCTGTCTTGGTACTCAAACCATAAACGCCTGCATGTAGAGCTGGGAATTCTAACCACTACACTATCTTGGCTTAGTAGTTTCAGCTCTATATTTTTTTTATCACCTATGGGATTTTTAAGCAATGCTAAGCAGAGGGCCTTAAAGTGCACACCCACTTAGCTATCCTTAAACATTCTTTAGGATGTAAAAAATATTTAATATATTATTTTCATATTATTATGTTATAGAACCAAGACACTCTCCTCCAAAAAAGGAAGCCAATCTGGTAGTCTCCGCCATAAACAAACCTTACAACAGAAGGAGGAAACTGATGTGGAATAAGGTGAAGTATCAAGACTGGAAAAACTCCCTTATCAACCTCAACAAAAAGTTGAGATCCCTCATCAAATCCTCTCATGCTAGCTATGAAAATAGAATTGCAGCAGATAGTAAAGACAACCACAAAGCCTTCTATAGTTATGTAAAGAATCTCCATGGCAATACCCAGATTTGCTTGGAGCTATTGCACAATGGCACCTCCTATACCAAGCCAACAGATATTGCCAATATACTGTCTGACAGATTCAGTGCCAACTTTACCCCTCTCTCTCTCCCACCAAAAAAACAATCACAATACCAGTAGATTGCCAGGCACCAGTATTACTGCTGCATAGGTTAAAACAGCACTGTCCAAGGCCAATAATACAGCTTCTATGGGACCTGACAATATCCCTGGCTGTGTTCTACATGAACTACAGAGTGAACTGGCACCTCACCTATGTGCCCTGTTCAATCACAGCCTCACCTCAGGCTTTGTCCCTACCCAATGACACATTGCTACAGTCATCCCTCTCCACAAAGAAGAAGCGACTACAGACCCTGGGTACTATCACCCCATTAGCCTGACAAGTCTGATATGCAAAGCTATGGAATGCATCATTATGGACATAATAAATAAGGATACAGGGAATCTCCAAACAGTTTGGTTTTGTCAAGAGTAGCTCATGCCTGCTCAACCTGGTTGACTTCTTTGAGTCAGTCAATAGAGCTGTGGATGAAGGCAAGGTGATTCATACAGCCTGCCTTGATCTGGCCAAGGCCTTTGCTACCATTACCCACTCAGGAATCATAGAAAAACTCACTAAGCTAGGCATCAACCCCTATATCATTATGTGGGTTGCAAAATGTCTCACAGCTAGAACCCACAGTGTGAATGTAGCTGACTCCAAGTCAGACTGCCAACCAATCATGAGTGGAGACCCACAGGGTTCAGGCCTGGATCCTCTCCTGTTTGGTATCTACTTCTCTGAAGTCCAGGCTAACATGAAGGGACTCTGCCTGACAAAGTTTGCAGATGATTGCAAGTTGGGTGCCATAAATACCTCCCCAAGTGATGACATTATACAGAAAGGCCTTACTGAGACCAATGACTGGTGTCAGAATCATGGCCTTAAGCTCAATGCCAAAAAATATGTCATCATCTCCTTTGGGAAATACTTGGTTCCCATGAATTACCATATCAGTGGTAGTCGACTGAACACAGAAGGTGTTATAAGAGATCTGGGAACACAGGTTGACAGCAACCTCTCTTTTGACCACCACATTGCCACTGTAGTCAGAAAGTCCTTCTATGTGGCACATCTCATTATTAAGGGTTTTACATCCAACAAGAAAGAGATCATTGTCCCCCTCAACTTTTCCCTCATTAGGCCAGTCATCAAGTATAATGCCCCATTTGGCATGTACCTCACTAAACACCTGCAGCAACTGGAGAGGCCACAAAAGTACCTCACAAAGAGGATCCTAGGCCTTAAACACTTGTCCTATATGGATAGACTCAAAAAACTCCAACTATTCTCTGTCTCATATCACTTACTTAGAGGTGATCTCTGCTTGACTTACAAAGCCATGTCTGACCCAGCTCTGTTAGAAATGCTACATCTAAAGAAATCCCAATCCCTCCACACTACACACTCCAGAGACCTCAAGCTCATTACCACAGTCAACAGAACAAGCTGGAAGGACAGGTTCATAACCCGGATACTGCCTATGCTATGGAATAGACTTCCCATACATGTCAAGTAGAGTGCCTCACTGGTCCTCTTCAAGAGAAATCTTGATGAATGGATGGAAAATATAAAATTCACCCCGGGATCACTCTACTTGATAGAGGCACTGGGAACTAAGGTAGGATGGCATGATGCCAGGGTAATCCTATGGGCAAGCCTTGTAAAGGCTCCAAGGCCATTAGCCTAGTACACACCTATGAACCTATGAAGACTAAGAAAAAGATGCAGGACAATGAAGTAAAAATGAGACACTTGCACCTTCCTACTTATTTGTTAAAAAATAGTGGAATTTAAGGAGTAGGTAGTGTGAATGATTTGAGAGTTATTAGGGAAGATAGATATTTCTTCAGAAGAGATAGCTAGTGAGTAGGATAACAATGAACATTAGTTTAAAAATATAGCAAAAATAAGAGAGATAGAGCTATGGGAAATAAGTAACTGAAATTATTTAGAGGGGCTGTGAAAAGTTATAGTATCACAGAAGAAGGGGGATTTTATAGAACTGAATAGAAGCAAACCGCTGATTGCTAAAGGGGAAATAAAGAGTATTTGAATAATATGCATGAGTTTAGAATGTTTGCTGTTAAGCAAATACTTTTGATAACAACTCCAGAGCAGAAAACCTCTTAGTATAATGACCATGGCAGCAGAACACTTAGGCCTAAGATAAGAAAACTAAACAGAGAGAGTACAGAAGTATTCAAGATATTTAAGACATTCTCTTAACATTTGTATAAAGCAGAGAAATGTGGAAACTATGGAATGCACAGATGTGAATATTTATGGAAGACTTAAGTATTCCAATGTTTGAGGAAGAAAAAGCTCATAAATTAATTGCTGTGACAGAAAAGGATGAGATAAAAGTGATGATGTCTAATCAATCAATAAGGAAGTTTCCAGAAACAGATGATATTCCTGTAGAAGTTTGGAAATTAGGAGGGAAGAGAATGATAAAGATCTAAACAGCTTTCTTTATCAATTATTTGTGAATGTCATAACAATGCTGGTAAATCCTGGAACTCAATGTCCATTAAGTTTTCTCTGTGTAAAAGCACTTGCAAGACTGGCACTGTGCCATGTGAATAACAAGTTTGCTGTCACAATAATATTTTTGACTTAATTTATTTTCATCACCATAGTTTTCCAAACTAACACTAGACCCTTCCAAGATGTATTTACATTCTGAGCAGTGGTCACATTTCACCATCCTGTCATTAACAACAGGAGTTTTTATCTTTCAAGTAGACCTTTGAAGCAAATATATTTTTTGTTAACAATTCGGGAGCCTTCACCCACAGTCTCAATATATTCTGGATCAATACCAAAAATGTTCCAGTTTTTCTGAACTGTAGATCAAGTGTTGTAAAAGTGGTTGTTAAAAAAAGTTAATATCAGTGCTCTCTGGAACCTGTTTTGCTCCATATCATTCCCCACTTCTTGAGATAATAGCCTGTCCCATGTCAGCAGCCTCAAGTAGTGGGGTAAAATGGCCCAGGGACATTAAAAAAATGATGAAAGAAATGCTCTTTATAAGCATATTAAAAGTTATTGTACACATTCATTTAAAGTTTTTGTTATCGATCATGTCAGTTTAGGGCAATGAGCTAGACCTTTTGATGATTTTCTTGAGTTTAAAGAGCTAAAATGGCAACTGAATTATAATTCTACTGTCTTTCCTGGAATAAACAAAATGGTCCCTATTAGCAGTGTTCTCAAGTTATTGTTACAGATATACTGCATATATATAGATATATATATATATATATATATATATATATATATATATATTGCGAGGGGCATTAATACTAAAGTTTTTTATTGGAAAATTTGCTACATTCCCACAAGATTGATGTTGTTACATGGTTAAAGAACAATGACTGGAAACCAGTTCTGTCAGGGTATAAATGTTTTTACTGTAACAGACATTATAATAAAAAATCAGGTGGAGATGTTATGATAGGCATTAAAGATACCTATGAGACCTGTGATTATTACATGTTCAATGGTAACACTGACACTAAAGACTGTGTAAATGTGACTATAAAGATAACCCTGGAACATATAACAACTGTTGGAGTGTATAGACCACCAAAGTCAAGTGCAGATGACCTAGAGGAATTCATACATTTCTTGCATGAAACACAGGAGGAAAGAATAATATTAGCTGTGAACTTACATTTACCAGAAACATACTGGAATAATATTGATTCAACAACATCAGTAAGGAAATTATTCACTATGTATATTCAGGAACAATTGCTTCAGAGTATAAAAAAACTACCAGGGGATGGAACATACTAGACATTGTTTGTGTTCCCAAAGAAATTACTGTAACTTCAAATCAAGTTTTACCACGACTGATGTGCAGTGATCATGGGGTTATAAAGGTTAATTTGTTCCTAGATAATTCTGCCAAACTGAAATCTAAGCCAAAGCACAGAAGGTTAATTACAGATTATATGAAAGCAAAACAGTCACTATGTAAAACTAACTGGAGTGATGTGTTCAGTGGAAAAACTGCAGAGGAAATGTAAAAAGTTTTGAAAGAGAAATTGAGTGCAAAAAATCAAAAAAATGTTTAACATCAGGATCTATCATACAATATCAGGCAGATATATTTCCATAAGAACAAGACATCTGATTAAGGTGAGAGTCAAAAAATACAAGAAATGGAAGAGGGGTCAAACTACAATTTTGAAAACTGAAATAAACAAGCTGGACAAACAGATTACGCATAGTATGAGACAAGATCAAGAAAAATGTATGCAAAATTTATATAAAGATATTAAGCACAATAGGAAACCTTTTTATAGATACATAAGATGTGGAAGGAGTAAAAACACACAAATTGATAAACTGTGCAGATTCTAAAATTTATTCTCAGACACAACAGATTATAGATATATTTACAAAATCTTATGCAAAACAGTTTGGCTCCATAAAAGGGGTGGTAAGTTGTCCTAGTGACATCCAGGTAACCCCAAATACTGGAATCAAATTGGATTATATTGAAACAAAACTATGCAAAATGGATACAAACAAAGCACAGGGAGGAGATGGAATTAGTAACAATGAACTGAGAACACTAGAACTTACAGTACCATTATAACTATTATTCACTAGGTCATATAAATATGGGGAGATTCCTCAAGATTGGAGACATGTGCTTATTAAACCTGTTTTTAAGGGAAAGGGGAGTAGGACAAACCCAGAGTCATATAGGCCCTTAAGTCTACTTTGATATTATGGAAAGATAATGGAGACAGTAATATTGGATATGTTATTGTCAAAACTGGATAAGATGGGACTAGAAACCATATATCAGCATGCATATGTTGAAAACTGATCTTTTATCACCTGTAACATGATGTTCTGTAACAATATAATAGCTATCAATGAAAAATTGTGCTGTGATGTAATCTATATAGATGTAACTTCAGCATTTGACAGGGTCATACACATAACACTGATCAATAAATTGGTACAACTAGGTATTGATGTGCTCTTGATAAGATGGACAGTTACATGACTTGCAAATACGACATGGCAAATCTTATAGTAACTGGACAGGCAAAATCCTTGGTTATAGTTAGGGTGTCCCACACGGTTCTGTCCTAGGTCCTTACTTCTTTAGATTGTATCTTTCAGACCTAACCTTTTCATCTGAGGTGTTCAACAGTCTCTATGCAGATGACCTGAAATTGGGTAAACTAATTACATTTGTTATAGGTAAGGCATGTCTACAAAATAACTTGACTAAATTGACTATTTGGACACAGGAGAATAATATGCTTATAAATACATCAAAAACTAAGCATATGAGATTTGATAGGCATAAATAGAAAGGTGAATATTTAATGCACCACACAGTGATTGGAACTGTAGAATCATTTAAGGACAAGGGTATATGAATAGATTCAGCTATGAGTTTTTCTGATCATATCAACCAATTGGTTAATGATAGTTATAGAAGTATAGGTTGTATAAAAAGATTTATAAAGTCTAAGAAATCAAAAATAATGAAGTCATTGTTTGTGGGTTACATTAGATCCAAACTTGAGTATGGAATAACAATATGGAAACCCTATAAGAAAACAAACATGAGTAAACTGGAAAGAGTACACAGAAATATACCAAGGGTATCCATGGATGTGAAAATTTAAGTTATTATGAAAGACTAAAATATCTGAACTTGGACAATGTCTCTTACAGCTATCTAAGAGGAGGTCCTATGCAGGTATATAGGGCATTTAGTGACAACTACCTCTGGGAATGTTTGGGGTTAACAAAAAGTACTAGAGAATCATCAGACAACCTATGTAGGAGATTCTATAGGAATGAGGAGTGCACTAATTGGTTCTCTGACAGAGCAGTTGATGTGTGGAACAGACTACCAAATTACATAAAAGCAAGTACTAGTTTAGATATTTTTAAGATCAGCCTGGATACTTATTATGTGAACAAGTGTTTTAGCTAGAAGGGCATTAATGCCCATGCTTGAAATATTTATATGTATGTATGTATGTAGTGTTCTATGTACTGTATCAATTTGCTAGGGTGCCTTTAAATGTTTTAAATATTTTTAATTAGTTAAGTGTTGAAACATTTTAATTGGATCCCCTGGTTTTTGGACAGGTATAAATGTTTTCACTGGTTGTAATATGTTATTCTAATGAAGTCCATCTAACCCGACAAAAGCACTCAATGTGTGTTCAATAAAATGTGTGGAGTTTTCTGTGGACATCCTCTCCTTTTATTTCATTTGTTGTTTGGTTGGTTGAAAAAATATATTTTCCAGCATATCTTGAACTTTCATGCAGTACTAATGTTTCTGTTTCAAAGTAAATAGTCATTTTTTTCTAATTTGTTATACCCCAAAATGCCCTGAAAGGGGGTTGCCATGGGTAGCATGATTTTGTTTTACACTGAATGTTTTCACCTTCCTGATGTCATTTTAAAGGGACAAACATGTGGCTCACTTACTGTGGTTTTCTCTCTCACCAGTTTACAACAATACTGTGACTGCCTACTTTTGACTGGCAGCTTCAATCTGTTTTTTTTTTAGTTAATTTGCTTCTTTTAATTTTCATTAGTGGGCATAGCTGAAAAAGTTATTGTTTTCATGTAAGTAGCAGAATCATTTACTGCAAAGCACATATCAAATGAATAAGACTGGCTGAGTTACAGTACTTGGATATTCTAATAGCTCTTTAATCTACAAATGCATCATTATAAAATTCATCTGAAATTCAACACAACAATCAGATTTTAATTTGTGCTTGTTATGTGGAAGATTTCCTTCTGCGGTATATGCATCAACATGTGCTTCATAAGCATTTGTGTTATGTAGACATGTATAAACTGCCATGGAAATGACATATGTTGTCTGAAGCTCTTTACTTTAACTGCCTCTACCAACTGATGACAGATATGTGTATTTTGTTTTATTAATTTGTGTTTGCCGGGTTAAGATTATACAGTATTTATATTATTTGGTATTTTCCGCATTGTACTTTTAGATGCATGCATCCTTCAATAATATCTTTGAAAAGTAATAATGTTGGCTTTATAATGACTTTCTATACATCTTTTGATAAAGAATAAGATGAACAAAAAGAAAAAAATTAATTCTGATGAATGTATTTAGGGTTTATGGCATAATGTGGGGGTGAATTCAAGTATCTATACAGCATATGAAAGACAAAAAAGATTTGTCATGACTTTGGAAAAGAAGCCTGCCAAAAGTGATTATTAAGTAGTAATGACAGTGATTCATCTCTTCATAAGTAGTACCCTTTTTAAAGCGATCACATGACATAGTTTCATTAATACCAGATCCTTTTTTGAATTGTAGGAGGATAGCTGTATAACACTGCCATGTGTAAAAAGTGCAGCAGATAAAGCACAGTATTCTGTCATGCTGTCACATAAATCTTTTTTTTTTCTTTTTTTTTTTTTTGAGCATTGCTTTAATGAAAGCAAAGAAAACAACAAAACATGGTCAGGTCTGTTAGTCAATAAAATGTCACCAAGAGCTATAAATAGTATCTTATCCATCCTATCCATCCAAAGAAATTCTGCCATCCTAAGGTGACTTAATTGATAGCAGAATGGCATATGTTCTGAAGTAAATGCTTCATTGAATAATAGCAATTACTGCCTTTTATTTTATCTGTCAAATCATGGTATTCAAGCATATATGAATGACATGAAATGTATTCACTCTATACATAATGATGGAGTATGGTACGTCTGTCCTAACAAGTCTTTGCAAGAAACTTGATTTTTACAGAAATTGAAATGTTCTTATTTATTACAACACTTTGTTTAAACATGTAGTTTTACATTATTCTGAAAATGTTATTGCTGACAGTAACATTTGGAAAAATGATATTAAAATTTCTTTCTTTGTTATTTTTATTTTTCATCACACTTTTAAATGCATTGCTTCATTTTTCCTTGCAGTTAATTCTTTAAATAGTGATAGAAAAGCTGAAAGGTGCAAGAGCTTTAACAGTCATCATTATCTTGACAGTAATTGAGAATGTTATTGTTAATATGTGAAGTGCTCACTATCAGAAATGCTTTACTGTGCTACATCTGGTATTAAAATTGATTTTGTTGCCTGTTCTTCTAATAGCAAGAACTGAACAATTTCAATTTCTATTGCAAATAATATATTGTTCTCATTTCTTCCAAAGTGCATAGGCTACTTCCAGTTGATTATATTTTAAATATTATTTCTCAATGGCTCATCCACAAAGAACACATACAGTGTGAAAGTAATTGAAGTAGACAGTATATGCAACATGGCTGGGCATGCCTTGCAATTATTATATTTCTACATTATTAGATATCCCACAGCTAGAAAATAAGTTTTGGAGTAAGATAAATGTCTGTGTCATCACACTGTTGGTTAGAGATGCATTTTATATGTGAAGCATGAAGCAGTTTATAAAATAGAGTTAGATAACTGAAACACTGTTACAGACATGCATGTTACCACTTTTTGTGAAAATAAAAGTCTTATAGGCAATTGTTTCAACCTAAATCATTTTAGCAGCAGCCACGTTATTCATCCAATCTCAATGTTTTAAATATTGCATATTTAAAACAGGTATAAACTTTTGACTTGTAGGCCATTTCATTGAAATAATATTCACTCATAATCAAAAAAGTAACCTGACGAAAGCATAGGAGGCACAGTGGTGCAGCAGTTAGTATTGTTGTCTTACAAGAGGTTATCTGGTTCAATTCTTGCCTGGGGTGCCTTTTGTGAGTATACATGTCCTCCCTGTGATTGCATGGGTTTTGCCTGGGTGCTCCAGTTTCCTACCATATTCCAAAGCCCTGCATCTGGATCATTACTCCCTGGACCATCACTGAAAATGGGCTCTGTCCCAGTTGGACTTTCCCAGTAAACAAATGTTAAATAAAATAAATTCCACTCAAATGATTACAAAAGCATTTCAAGAAAAATGCACTTTGTATAGATGCTATCACTTAAAGGAAACTATTTTATACAACCCTGCTTAACATAATGAAATATAATGGCATTGCATCATGAAGAAAAATTGTATTTCTTCCACTGCAGTAACATCTTATCTAATTAAAGTATGTATTATGCTGAAATCATTTTAGTTTTTGCTTACACCAAATACAAAACAAAAATATAAACTATTGTCAGGAATCTTGTAATGTAACATTAGTAGGAAGAGAATATTCAGAACTGCAAAATGTAGGTTTTCTATGAACATTTAAGGCAGTCTGATTCTCTGCTGTATTCTTAAATATTGAGTAAGTAATGGGTGCATTTACAAGGAAGCTGGAATATATATGTGTGTACATTTCTTAAATCTTGAAGAAGTGTATTTCAGATTGCAAAAGTAATTTTTAGAGAACGCCCTTTTAGTGGCTGCTAATTTAAAAGAAAGCTTAATGAGAAATAAGGCACATTTATAATAAATATAAGATGACAGCAGCAGGTTTGAGTTTGTTAGCATGTAATGGTCAGTACTGTCAGTGGAGTATTTTCATAGCTAGGAAGGCAAGGTGAAGGAGGAGAATTGCATGTGCAATCATTGGTAGCTAATCGGCTTTTTAGGTCAAAGGAGTGATATTCATATTGGGGGAGAGAAAGAGAATTGAAGCAACAAATTCTAATGGCCACTGTTTATTGTTTTCCTATGCTATGTAGTGAATTAGGTGTGATTAGAGACTGGCCATATTCTATTTTTTGTGATTAGAAAATGTATTTCTAGAGAATTTCTAACATCATATTGTTTGTTAGGTGGAAATTTTAAAGTAAAACTTAAAAATATCTGAGGAATTTTTCAATACTTGTTTCAGACTGGCATTTAAAGAAGATGGCAGGGTCTATCCAAATACTAAGATATTTATTAAATTATTATTAAATTGCAGTGATTTTGTCAGTGATGTTTATTTTTCTAGTAGTTAAATTTGAAGTCTTATTTAAGTGCCTTCATTTGCCAGTTGCCTGAACAATAATTTCTGATAAAATGAGAAGTGAAATCAATAAAGCGGAAATCCCTATTTTCAAATTCTAGTTAAGTAGAAAGACACTTGTAAATGAATTGGTATTTTAACCTGGGGTCTGGGTTGGTTGTAAATGTTAACAGGTTACTAAGAAAACAGAAAAGTAAAAGAGAGAAGTCAGGAAAATGATAAAGGGGCAAACAGGGTTTATATCTGGTTGGTTTGTTTACATAAGGGAAGAATACATGTTGATATTATCCTAAGTTTGTCTACCTGTTATAAATATAACCTCATCACATCAACCTAATTATTTTAAACAGGAGGTGAGCACAGAAGCTGATTTACTAGTTAATGTTTCATGTATCACCTCATTAACTTATTATTTTCCATTGCACCTATGTGAACTTACATCCTTAGCAGTCTATATACATCCTTTAAATTCTGAGTTGTTTTTTTTAACACTTATTATAAATATTATTATTAAATAATATTATTATTTTATTCTATATCCAAAGTGAAGTGACTATCTTGTAAATAAATATTACAAAATGCACACATACTAATAACACTTTTATTCAGCAAGCAATAATTTTTACAATAATAACATAACGCACTAAAGAGTCTATACATCAGTATTACATTGCTAAAAAAAACAAAAATGGCATTTTCTGTAAATGCTGACAACTTTTTATATTTTCCTGACTGTGCAGGTTAGATACAGTAGTACCAACATTTTTTTCATCCAAACTCAGGCTTTAAAAATACCTTTCCAAATGATTATCCCCATGATACTTACAGAAATATCAACCTTTCCTCATAATTAAGATAAGCATTACTTATATGTCTCAAGCTATGGAGTTTACATTGGTAGCATTTAATGTAGTGTTCTTCAGAGTTATCTAAGGGCTCTCTATTGAAATGTCAGCACTCAAAGTGCTGAAGGCTGAAAAGCCAAAAAAAAGGCTGAAAACCTGGAGAAGAGCGAATCTCAAAAATCATTTTTCTCATTAAAACTTCTTTATGCAGGGAGGAGGGGGCAAGCCCCCCCCCCCACACACACCCCAAATTTATATATACCAAATCTGAGACTGCCATACCTTGGAGAAAGGGGAATTTTCTGAGAAATGGCATCTTGGACTTAATATATGTAAGTTTGTTCTTTCATCCATTCAGTCTCCATATTTTGTGACTTGTTCAAGCAGGTCCCAACATTTCAAATGATTACTTTATCTAAGACTTCAATTAATCTCATGCAATACTTTGTAATGCATCTAATTTTAGCAGTATAAATGTGTATAAGGAAATGCTTACATACCATCACAATGGGTAAAAAATAGTAATATTTCTACTTTTAATTCATACTCTTCAGACAATTATTTTTACTCTGTCTCCCATCAAGGCACCTGACACAATCCCCTGCAATAATATTCCATTTAGTTATAAAAATTGTGAAGGACAGTATGAGAATAGGCTACCTGGAATTCTACAGAGGCTCCTCAAATCAATTGAGCTATAATCACAAATGCTTAAACACATTAGCTCATAGTGTATGAACTTGGACACTAAAAAACCCATACCACAGCTGCTCAAGTAAACAACACCAGCAAAAGTAGCAGTTTAAAGAGTGACATTTTTTGGGAGGGGGGAGCTGCATTCCTCATGTGAGGACCAAACTCCCATTCACCCCAGACTTTCTTCATCTAACTCAAAGATCTACAAGCTTCAGAGAAACAGTGATAACAGGCAGAGTAACTCCTGTCTCAGTGAGTCTCTGGAAGTCATTAAAATGAGAGAAGATAGTAATAATACACATTTGAACAAAAGGGTGTATGTTGTTTGGATCTCACTAAAAAGTAACAGGAGAACTTGAAACACTCAAACTGTTATATTTGAGAAAGTGGATATGAGTTTAGGTAATCCAAATAACCGATATTTGCATTTGACTGTGTTTTATTCACACGATATTATTGCAGTTCTCTCTTTCTCTCCCTCTCATTTTATGTAACTTGTGACATTAACTGGTGAGTCACTCAGTGAAGAATGCTAATTCTGGATGGCATCATGATGCCACAAGGAACTGATGTGAACAGAAATGGTAACACAGACACTTAGGAGTGAAATAAACTAGCAAACTGGTTGTGAAATGAAAATAGATTTCATATCAATATCTTTATGGATCATCAACTTTGATTTTTAGGAAGTTATAAAACCCTGTACTATTTCCTAATCTGAAACTGGCTTTAGATAACTTCCTGAAGGAGAAATAAAAAGTTTGGTAAGAATATGAGCAACATTTTAAATGTCTTCAAGCAGTCTGAATGATAATTAGGAATGTCAGAAGCTAAACTTGATAATTTATAGCTATCATTAAATCCAGTTAAAACATTCTGACTGGATATTATCTGTCTGAAGTATTTCTTGTAATGAAATGATACAACTCATTCAGTCTTAGTCCAAAAACTAAAGATGCTGTTTCTGTAATCCTGTCTTGAAGATATTTGCTTCTGGCAACAAGAAGGCATATAAGTCAGTCTCTTTAAAATGTAATGCACTTTAAAATATATTTGCTGTCTTTGAATTTTAAGTTAGGTGTCATTGTTGCAAGCTGTTTTTGTATTCATATCAGCAAGTCTTGCCAATTGCTAAATGCTTCAGTTAACTTTTTCTATTTCATAATGTTGCTTTCTCCAAGATACTATATTAAAGTGATGTTCAGTGTAACCCAGTACAAATGCAGACTGACAGCCACTTTTATATTTTCTTCTGAGTTCATTACCTCAGTAACCTGTATTTTTTAGCCTTATCTGTGAGGACTTGGCATAGTATAATTAGAATTTCCAAGACTAAGGTAATTCTTGCAGTGTGGGAATCAGTAATAGAATAACAATGGCAAGGTTTGAAAAATAAATTGTGAGGGTTGCTGGGTAGGGCTGGGTTGGAACAGTAGTGGACTTTTTCTTTTTCTTCATATCTTTTGTCATTTCTAGTAGAGCTTTCATTGATGTTATGCTAGTGATTATACTGATGTTAACATGAAGTTAAATATATATTGAATGAATATAGGCTACATTTATCCAAGGGGGAATTCAATAAAGCCTACACAGAGTGATTTTCTATGTAGGCATAGTGGCACAACCCCAACACGGAAACCTGCAGCTGAGCGATCCAGTAAACAGAGCAAAGTGGTGTACATGAGCGTGCAGACACAGAAGTGTCTGTGGAATGCAAATCACCTCATAAGAAGGTAAAATCCATGAAAATGAGGGTGATTTGTGATCCAATAAGCAGAAAGGTATCCATGTAGGATCTGTGTTGGTGTCAGAAATGTACATGGAAAATAACCATGTACAGAAATGTAAAAATTACACAGGGGCTGTAAAAGCCCAAAAAGAAGGTTGGATATTGCAATGTAGGCATGGAAATGCCCAAACCTATGCCCAGGGTGTCCAAAAAGAAATGCAAATCATTATAAAATATATATTTTTTTAAGTGCACTTATTACGTTTGCATGGGATGCAGCAATGCGTAAACATGCCATTATGGAAAAATATATATATTAAAATGTTGAAAAACTGGAAATAAGACACAGGAGGCAAGCCCTGGAGTAGTGAGGTATCTAGGGTATATGCAAGGATCTGTGTACAAATGAGCTGGGGTTACTGATTAGCAAAAATGGGCTACTGTGTCCACAGATAAAACCTGTATAGGCCCAGAACCATGTTAGTGTTAGTAAAACAGGTAGCTGACATCAAAAGAGGGTGTGTTACTCTGTGTTTAAGCAGATTGGAGCTCAGTGACACCCATTTGCACTCTGCTAAGCACAGCCAAGGAGGGGGGATGTCCAGTGCTGCTAAGCTGCTTTTAGCCCAGCGGCATGTGTTTTATCTAGTTTAAGCTAATCTAAGCATGCCTGTGCATGGGGGTGTGTCCAAACTGCTGAGCACTGTTTATACTAGAGCTGCATATTTGAGCACCATGCCACAGTCCTTAGCAGTGAAAGAAATCTAAAAAAAATAAATAAATAAACTAAAAGGAAATAGCCTGTTAAAGCCAATCAAGTATAAATGACTGATAAGACCTGTTCCACTGAAACTAGGCCATTCAAAACCTTTAATGATAAACCTGACAAGTGGAATGCATCATGGTCAGCCAATCACACAGGTTGCATCTGCAGCACACCACTATAAAGTATACATACACCCTTCAGTCTGATTTTTCCCACATACTCTGCACCATTGGAGTACACACTTGGGAATTCTAACTGACAAAATGATAGGGGCTGCTGCTGCTCTGCTGCATCTGTATGTGCTAGAGGCTGAAGTCAGTGCTAGTGCTGATGCTGACGATAGGCCGAGACTGAGAAGGAGAAGAGTGTTCAGGCCCATGGTAACCTTCCAAGAGCTACATGATCTGGAGATAGTGGAGCGGTACAGGGTGGACAGGGACATACTACAAGTACTCACCGAGCTTTCCCGCCTTCAGCTCAGACCCCGAGGCAACAGAGGGGAACCCATCCCAGTGGAAATAAAGGTATGTGTAGCCCATAGAGTACTAGCTACAGGTATTTTTCAAAGAGCTACTGGGGACATGATGGGGGTCGCACAGGCATCTGCATCCAGGGTACTCTACCAATTCCTAGCTGCCATGCACACACATTCCAGTGAGCAGGGGGCCAACAGTATGCCTCTCTTCCACCATGTAGCACACTACCCTGAGGTACTGGTTGCCATAGACTGCACTCGTGTGCACATCAAAGCACCACCTGATGAGGAGGGTAGAGTCTATGTCAACCACAAGGGGTCTCACTCTATCAACTACCAGGTTGTGTGCAATGCCCAGGGCATTATCATGAATGTGTGTGCTGGCAGCCAGCCAGTTATCATGACTCCCATGTTTGGCATGCATCACAGCTGTACCAGATGATTTGTCAGGGGGGACATTCCGTATGGCCATCTACTGGCGGATCCTGGCTAAACACTGGAACCATGGATGATGACACCCATCATAACTGCACAAACACCTACTGAAGAAAGTCATAATGAGGCACACGCACAAACTGGGAACATCATAGAGCATGTGTTTGGGCTGCTGAAGTCATGGTTCTGCTGCCTCGATATATCTAGTGGAGCCCTGCATACTTTCCAGCTATATGTGTACAGATGTTCACAGTATGTGCCATGCTACACAATATGATCCTGTGAAAACAGCTGCTGCTGCAAGAACATCACAGGGTAGGGACACATAACCCCTCACCAGTGCCAAGATCCCCACAGCCACAGGGGAACTTGGAGGAGGAACCCTCTGAGCCTGTCCTTGTCGGCAGACATAGGTGTGTCCAGTATGCCCTGGCCTTAGTAAAGAGGCAACGCATAGCACATACACTGACATCCTATGGGCCTAGGGACTGACACCTCACTCCGACTCAAATACATGGTAAAAGGATGTCATCCACATCACACCACACAACCTGTACCTTACCATGTGTTGGCCATGTACTGTGTGCATCAGACAGAGTCAGTCAAGAAGCACTGTTATTTTAACTACTGCAGGCACAAGGTAAGTCATTCTTCTTTACAACAAATGTATGAGGTACTAGGCTATGGTAGCATATGTATGGACCTGCCGCATGTATGGAAGGGAATAGAGTGGGCTACTGGGATACCTGCAGACAACCGACAGCTATGTGGGACAACAGGAACTCTCTGCCCAATAGTGGCCAGCCCATAATATTCAGTAGGCCCCAAGGCAAAAATAACCACTGTCCTATGTGATGGAAATGACACACAGTGGGATCATAGGAGAGATGCATGACTGTCAATACTAGAGTCTCATACCCCCAACATACCCGTGTTGCCATACAACTGCAGTAACATGTTTGGAAGGTAATAGCAGCAGACCACACAATCCCAGGGACGTCTCAATCAACCTTGTGACATATTCCATTTCCACAATATGCAGGGGTCAATGTGCTTTGCATGTCTGTGGTTGATAGTGTCAGGAATTAAACTGTACTGTCTAGTGTCTTTTGTGGCTTAGTGGGCTAAGTACATTACCATGGTTGATGATGTTCATGGTTCGAGACTGGCTGTGCCTACTATTTTGCATGTGAGCTACACCTATGGTAGAAGTTCTACAGACAGTCCAGATGTCACTATTTGTTACTGCAAGAAAGCTGGACAAAGCCAGAGATAATGGAGGGACAGGGGGCACAGATATGGACAGTACACAGCTCTGAGCAACCTAGATGGTGGCTAGGAGAACAGCAGGTTGTAATAGGTCAGAGTAGCAGCAGGATGTAAAGGCTGTCACATAACCATACCTCTCAACCTCTTAGAACAATAAATCTGAACAAAGCCATGAATAATGGGGGGGACAACGGCCCAAAAATAGGGTCACTTTTTAAATATTGCTCTTTTAAACTTAGAAAATTGATAGAATGACAGATTTTGCATTAATATGAATTTTTCTGAAGGTTATGAAGTCTGAAACTCAAATGTCTACCATTATATTCTGACTTCAACTGTCAATGATGTGCCAGAAAACTACAGTTTTATGAGAAACAGACCAAAAATATGATGCAAAAATCTGAACATTCTGCAAAAATCTGTACACTTGAGAGGTTTGCACATAACTGTGTCAATACTTACAACAAGTCAGTTGGCACCATCATACCTCTCAATTGTACAGAGTTTTGCAGAATGTCCACATTTTTGTTTCATATTTTTGGTCTGTTGTTTCATAACATTGCAGTTTTCTGGCAAACTAGTGCCAAATCAATAAAAGCTGACGTTAGAAAATGACAGACATTTCAGATGCAGACTTCATACCCTTCAAAAATTTCATGCTAATACAAAACCTGTTACTCTACCAACTGTCTAAGCTTGTAAGAGCAATATTAAAACAAATGTCCCTATTTCTGGGCCTGTGTCCCACTTTTATATATGGCTTTGTCCAGATTTGCTCTAAGAGGTTGAGAGGTATAGGTACCATGTAGCATTATAATACCAATACAACACAACTGTCTGAGGACCAGAGAAGACATACGGCGTGCAATGCTGAACATCATGCAAAACAGGTACAGTCAGAGATGTGAAGTCTGTAACACAGTATGTGGTGTTACATTTTGTAACCCAGTCACACCATACCTAAAACTACATAGAGCAGCAACTGTGAACACAGCCAGGAACATGAATGGGACAAAGGCCCACATATAAGGAGAAGGATGAACTACTGGCCAGACAAATGTAGAAAGTGCAGAGTAGAGCAGGTCGTGCAGTTCCATGGTTTCCCTGCTCTGTATGGAGTCAGTAACTCAAATGTCTGTCAGCAGTTCCTCACCTCAATCTATAATGATCTGCCACTTTTGTACCAGGAAATCTTATTGCTATGTAAAACATACCAGACATATGATGCAAAACCCTATTCAGTCTAACACAATCTGTACACACCCTAGGTATGAGTCAGATATTACGGCCAGCAAACAGCTGAGGAATCCCTTGGACATTATATCAGAGAGGTGCTGGACTGTTTAATCAGGTGCAGCAGCCAACTGGCTGTAGCACACATAATCTCAGACTGGAGTACAGGTAGGTCTGGCTTGGAGTCCCCTTGTAAGTACTGATGGTCACACTGGGCATGCTCCTACACTTAGCTAATTTCAGCCCATGTCTGAAGCCTCATCTGCCTATAGAACTGAGATGTCAATATATCTCTGTGAATACAGACAGCTATGTATACCTAACTGTCTCTCACTATCCCTCCCCATCAGACATGATTACCCTTATCTATTATTATGTGGCACATATAATATATATATATATATATATATATATATATATATATATATATATATATATATATATATATGTATCTGTAGAGTTTTATATAAATACATATATATAGGTAATATATGTGTGTGTGTGTGTGTGTGTGTGTGTGTGTATATATATATTTATATATATATATATATATATATATATATATATATATATATATATATATTATATGGAGAGAGACAGAAAGAGGGGGAGAGAGAGACACACACACACACACACACACACACACACACACACACACACACACACACACACACACACACACACACACACACAGAAAGGTATAGAATGATGTAGAGATGCAGCCACTTGCACACACCAATTGTAACCAGTGGTGTGTGCAACTAGTACGGGAGCTGTAGTTTGTAATAGTAAGTAGGCAGGGGTTCTAATCTCACATCAGCTACCTTGTGTGCCTGTGTGTGTGTGTACATGTTTCACATACAGCAGTATACATATGCCTAACAGACCTATATCTGTGCAATGGCTAATCATTTTATGGCCCTGTGAATTGTGTCCTCCACAACAGTGGCCTCTCTGTCAACAGCTGCTGATGTCATCCACCCCAACAGCAGTGGCAGACACTCTTCAAGCACATAAGCTCCATGGTGCATGCAATACAAACATAGCATTATAATCTATACAACTCGATAGGCAGGGGTTCTAATCTCAACAATGACAACTCTGTGAGTATGTGTGTGTGTGCACATGCATATCCCCTTGCAGCAGTGTGTCTGTCTTGCCTATATATGTGCAATGCCAATACATTTTAAGATCTACTGTATGCCTACCTGTTAACCCCCCATTGGCTTGCTTTACAGGGCCTACTGATGTCATCCACCTTAGAAGCACAGTTAGACACTCTCTAAACACAATAGATCCATGGCACACACAATAGTGAGTAGCGCTATAGTATATATAAATAGATAGGTAGGGGTTCTAATCTCAAAACCAGCAACTCTGTGACTGTATGTGTGTGTGTGTGTGTGTGTGTGTGTGTGTGTGTGTGTGTGTGTGTGTGTGTGTGTGTGTGTGTGTGTAAGCATATCTCCTCACAGATGTGTGACTGTCCTGTGTGTGTGCAATGCTTATACAATTTTAAAGGCCTGTGCAACCCTGTTAAGCCCCCCATTGCAACCTTTACAGTGCTTTGCAGATGTCATCCACCTGAACAGTAGTGGCAGACACTAAAAAAGATATAAGCTCCATGGAGCATGTGATATGTATGTAGCACTATAGTATGTACAACTGAACCAGTAGGAGTTATACTATCAATAAGGGCACTGTGTGTGTGTGTGTGTGTGTGTGTCTATGTGTATGTATATCCCCTTGCAGCAGTGTGACTGTGTTAGGGTTACCCCCTGTCCCACTGTGCAAGTTGTAGTCCATGTTTGGTCAGATGTATCATTTAAAAATAAGTAAAACAATACAAATGTCCCCAGTGTAAGACAACAAACATTTCCTACATTTTTCTAATAGTTGCATAAGGCAGTCATTTTACATCAGAAACACCTAAATGATATGAGAAATAGCATAATCTAGGCAAGTGCTACAAAAATAAGTTGTCATATTGGTAAAAAACTAAAGTTATGTCCTTTGCACTCGCCATGGATATGGTTTGTCCTACCAACTCTCTTGCTATTACAAAAAGTATCCCACATTGGACATTTGATAAGATGGCAACCCAAGTCTGTCTTGCCTATGTGCATGCAATACATACATATTTTGAGTCCATGTGAGTAGCTGCTGTCCGTAAATAACCCACACGTATCTAGGCATGAATGCTACCTGCCACCACCTACATTTATAGGTACTAACCAAGTTTGTGGATGACTGTAAGTTGGGTGCTGTCTGTCATTGACTCCCCAAATTATGTTAACATACTGCAAGAGGGTCTTACATCAACTACAGACTGGTGCCAAGATCCTGGCTTCAAGCTAAATGCAAAAAACTGTATCATCATACCATTTAACAAAGACATGGCCCCACTGTTTGCCACATCATATGCAACAACCTAAACACACAACCTGTGTTGAGATACCTGGGTACTTAGGTTGATTATTTCACATTCAACATCACATAGCGACAGTGGTCAGAAAAGCCTTGCACATGGTCCATCTCATAGGTAAAGGGATTGCATCCAGAAAAATAAGGTGGTCATTACCTCACTATAGTCCTCACTCAGTAGACCAATATTTTAGTACAACACCCCATTTGGTGTGTACCTATCCAGACACCTGCACTATCTGGAAAGGCCATGGAAATACCTCACAAAGGTAATCCATGGCCTCCAATACCTGTATCATGCAGACAGGCTTAAATCACTATTGCTCCACTTGGTATGGGACAGGTTGCTCAGAGGTGGGTTGTGTCTCACCTACAAGGCAATGTTGGACCCTGTCCTACTACAGTTGCCCCATATCCTTAACTCTAACTCTTCGCACATTACCTGCATTACAGGCTTTAATCTATTTGACATCAACACAACCTGCTGGAGAGACAGGTTTGTTTCCCAGAGGCTGCCCCGTCTCAGGAATACACTTCCCATACATGTCAAACAGAGTACCACGCTGACCCTCCTCAAGCACAGCCATGATGCATGGATAGAAAACCACAACTCTATCCCAGGGTCCCACCTGTGTCTCTCATTGACAAGGGCACCAGGTGCTGACTGATGTTTCTTTTTGGGGATAAACTAATGGCTAGGCTTGTAAGTTCCCCAGTACCATTACTCTAGTAATCTCCTATGATCCTATGAACCTATGGTCCTACTGAACTCCCAGGTGATGTGTATCAAAAGTAGCATGCTGTGTCATGGGGTATGCATGCAAGATTATGCTGGCTGCCCCATTGTCTCTGACACATTGTTTTACACATATGCATCTAGGTAACCATGCACATATGCAGCCATACCTTGTTGAAGTCACATTTCTGCGTTGCCACCATGCCACCCTGAGCTGCTGAATTGGCACCAGGTCTCCACAGCATAGACAAACAGACCCCTGAAACAGCAACAGAAAAATATCTGAGAGTCAACAGTCAGTCAGCAATACTACCACAAATGCAGCATCATGGAAGAAAGGTACATGCACTTTGAATTTTACTCATGACACTTGCCAGCAGACAGCACCTTACAGGGCATAACACAACTGATATACTAACTGTCATGAAATGTACTATAGTCAACCTGCGCATCAGACACATATTTGCATGTTCCTGCATCGATGGTATGGATGACAGGAATGTGGCACAGGTATCATCACACGCACAGGGTGTGGTGTGGGGTTCCCAAAGGCATAGGCTGTGCCACACACTTGACATTGTGTGTGTGTGTGTGTGTGTGTGTGTGTGTGTGTGTGTGTGTGTGTGTGTGTGTGTGTGTGTGTGTGTGTGTGTGTGTGTGTGTGTGTGTGTGTGTGTGTGTGTGTCTGGAGGTGTGCTGACCAACTGGGCTATGGAGTGGAGCTGTGTGTGTCTGTTGGTGACCTACATGTGACAGTGATGTGTCAGTGTGTGCGCGTACACAGTCAAGCCATGTGCTAGCTCTACAAGAGGGTATGTTGGACAGCTGTGGACCATAAATGGCAGAATGTACAGTTCACCATCTCTGGTTATGAACATGGGAACTGGCTCTGCCAGGAGTGGCACTGGTACCACTATGCCTAGGGTCAGATACAGTACTACTTGTTGATGATGACTGGTGTCTGCTGAGTCCGTGTCCCTCATGGGACCACCCAGGAACATGTACCCATGGCCTGCCACATTGTGGTGTGGACAGCACCCTCCCTTCTATAGTGCTGGAGGTACTGCCGCTATGGGATCTTGACTGTACATGGCCACATAGACTCTCAGCTGATGTTGTTGCTGACCTACATCCATGTGTCTGACGTCCTACTCCCACCACATGTTCCAGCAGAGACAATGTGTGGTCAAGGACTGACAATGTCTCACCCCACCATCTGTTCACTACATCAGTGAAATGATGTATGGCATCATCAATGTTGATGATGGAGTCATGGATGCCAGACAGTGATGCATCCATGATCCTGAGTATCCATCTGGTGCTGCATTCAAAATGTGCCTGTGCCTCCACAATGGACCAAAACATGTGTTGAGTGACTCATGATGTCATACCTGTTACAGGTGGCGGATGAGCAGCAGTCCTCCTTCTAGCACCCCTGTCATTCTGCCTGTGTGGGACCTCACCAGCTCTATGGCTATGGACAATCACAGATGCCATAGTCACCACACTCTTCTGTTCAATGCCAACACCCTCTGATTATCCAATATCTGTGGCTGCAGGGGACTAGGTATGTGTGGGCATAGTGACTGAGTGCAAGGACATTGGGAGAGGAAATGGAATGTCAACCCATGGGACAGACTAAGCTCCAACAACCCCATCTGTGCTTTACTGTGGCAGCCATCATCATTAGAGTCCACTGAGACTCTGACAGGTTGTGAGGGGGATAAACTCCAACCACCATGGAAAAACATGAGTACATTAATACCTGCACTATGTCTGATGATCCACACACACACACACACACACACACACACACATATATATATATATATATATATATATATATATATATATATATATATATATATATATATATATATATATATATATATATACCAGATGTACCTATGGAATTGTGGTGGAGAGGTATTGTCAGTAAACAGAAATGTGGCATTGGTACAGGATAATATGTGCTTATATCAACATGTGCAGTGTGAACTATGATACTGTCCTTATTGCCGACATTCTGAGCATGTGTGCACATGTGTGTGTGTTACAACCCCCACCAAATGCAGATTGACCCAACATCCATGTACAGATATGAAGAGGCTGCCACTATGACTGCTACAGTATTACAGTGATGACTACAGGAGGCTTAACTGGATGCTCCTCTGCGGCGGTTGTGAACAGACTTTCTGATTATGTGGCAGTTTACCATTTAACAATGTGGGTTGAGATCAGTAAGGAGGCAGACAGATGTGAGTGTCATATGTAATTTGCATCAGAATATGCATGCTGCTGCAGTAGCTGCTGGTCTATCAGCTGTGTATGATTGTAGGGGTAGACTGCGACACGTGTCTCTGTCACTTGACCATTTCCCCACCCCTTTATGTATGGGTGTTGTGTGGATCCCCTGTTCTAGGTGGTTGGGAGGTATGTTAGGTCTGTAGCAGGTAACTGAGCATACTGCCACATATATAGCAGGCTGCAGCTGCTGCTTTCTGCCAAGGAGTCATACAGGGATTGTGAACATGTTGGGGGACAGCAAACTGTATATGTCAGTCAGGGAGAAGTGTCAGCTCTGTTGTCACAGCATAGCCAGGGTGAGGGCAACCATAACAGTCCAGGTGAGGTATATGCTTCAAGTACATATGTTCTGTAATAGTGCCATCCAGAGAGTGGTAGGCAATTTTTAGGACACCTATATATGTATATATATTTGTGAAGTGTGTCCAAACCTACAGACCTTTGATGTGCTAATATGGGTGTCAGTGACTGCAGTAGCAGCAACCGATTCTGCTTAAAATTGCAGGGCTCAGTCATTTCTTTGTTGTATTGACAAGCATGTACTTGATATGCAACAGACTGGAATGGAAACCAGGACTGTGGGTGACAAAATGTAAAGCATGCTAGGAATGTAACAGATTGAGTTACTGAGTCAATAGAATAGCAGGTGTATTTGCAAGACATATGTGCATGCATACAGTCTGTTACACAGAATTCTCATGAACATGTGCATTAGGATAGGTATGACATGTGACACTGAGCTGTGTGTCATGATTTTCTAATCTCAATCTGTACTGACTTGCCAGTACTTCAACACATAGAATAGGTTTTGTGACAACCATGCCAAAAGTAGGTAGCACAACTGTGGACATTCTGAAACAGTCTGTATAGTTGTCAGCTCTACCTGATATCATAGGCCTCACGTACATCCATCAACATTTATTTAGCTGTGTGCTGGTTTGGTGTCTGCATCACAGGCCCAAGTACACCGTCACTTTTCCCGTTATATGTACAAGCAGTGTGTCACTGGCAATCAGGATATGTTTATGTAAGCAATACTTATACATCAGAGCTGAGTGGCCTAGTGGGGTAATGTACTATGTTGTAGTTTACAGGGTTCTTGGTTCAAGACTTGGCAGAGGTGGTCATTTTGCTGATGTGCCTAATAGTGTCAGAAACATAGAAGGTGATTAAGGCAGTTTTAAGTGAGTTTGAGAGTGGTTTGTGAGCTGTGCCACTTAGCTCTACTTAAACCTGTGCTAATTCCAAAAAAAGAAAATAAAAAAGGGCTGATAGGAAAGTGGTGAAATGGGGCAAGCAGGGGGGAAACAATGTGAAAGGCAGGTAGGGATGTGCAGGATTGGTGTAGGACAGGGTGATAGCTCTCCATTTCTTGCACAGCAACAGCTGTGCAGGTTGTAGAGAATTTGGAATTTGGAGCATCACATCCCAGAGAGAGGGTGTGGGCAACATAACTGTGTTGATTAATTGCTGTATTGATTGATTGTGGGCAGTATACATGGGGGCAAATTGTGGGACAGATGCCCATTTTTTAAGGTGAGAGTAGAATGTTGGGGAAGGGTTATAAGTACATATGGGGTAAGTTGGGTAGGAGAAGTTGCATTTGCAAACAGACAAGACAGCAGACAGGGGTGGTGTATGACACTTGAGGCGGGTAAATACCTTGGATGGGGAGGGTGTTGTGGAATTGGTGAGCCATGTGTTTCCAGATGGCAGCAGTGAAACTGAGCTCCTCACCCATGGAGAGTCAACATTGCTCCTTCACTACCCCAAAGGTGGCTGTGCTGGGGGCTGGGTGCCAGGGCCTGCCTGGCCCTCCAGATTGGCCAGTCTGCCCTCAGTTTGGCACAAGCAATTATCAAACCCATGGTACATGCTCTTGTCCACTATCCCTGGTAGCTGTCTCTAGGTAACAACTCCCTGTCTGAACCCGCTCCTGTGGGGATGGGTCCCGTCCCCTGAGGTGGTTCCACCTGTAGATGGTGCAGGAATGGAGAAAGGGGCAGTGCCAGGTTCAGTCCCAGACATGCTTGGACCCGGTGCCATGGTCAGTTAAGGTAGGGTAGATGAATCCGTAGGATCTGCCTACCTAGTCAAACTATGGTGTTCAGGTTTTTTGAAGTGTTTAGGTTAGTAATGAACAGAGCATTTAAATGTTAGTTATAACAGCATGCCAGGTTGTTGCAAATAACCCAGTAACATAACATTGCATAGCATATGGAACACAACAATAAGTGGTATAACACTCAGTGTTGTAACAGCATGCCAGTAACAGTTATGGCAATAGGTCAACAACATAGGTAATTCAACAAAGCATGTTAGTATGCAACAATTGTTATATATAATAATAATAAAACTCAAGGCCCAACATAATGTTTTGAGAACAACATATGTTAAAAGTAAACCATACCCGATGTATGAAATAATAATTTATGTTGCAGATAAGGGGTGGGGGTGAGAGAAAGAAATTCCATTACTATGAGTATAGGCTATATTGTTTGCAACAGTACTCTTATATACTGTAAATGTCTTCCTTAATTTATGTATACAAGTTCCTTACAGTTTCTCTAACACCTACATATCTCTCAAGCTATCCACATGGGACAGTATGGGCCAAGCTGAAACACCAAAAGGTACACAACTACAGGTGACTATTACATGTCAGTGGGATATATATGAATACCAAGGTATACTGTGGAGTGATGTAGTGTGACTGTGCTGTTGACATAAATCAAGTGGATGTTAAATCCATGTCCAAGGGACAACAGTTATTACAGTCCATGACAGCATGACACTTTTGAGACATGCATCATGCACAGTACAGAGAGTTTGAACACAAAAATCAGTTACCCATTTGAACAACTACTACAGCCATTTATTTACCTGTAATTCCTGTGGGGAGAATATCTGTTAACAATACATAACTGTTCCTATAAATATTTAGAAGTACATGTCCCTGGATTCAAACCCTGGTCTGTGTGTGACAAAATGTACATCACACCTAGTATTTATCAAACTGAGCTACTGAGCCACGACTGAATACTGACTACTGATATGTGCCTAGAGCTTACCTGGTTACAAATTATGACCTGGTAATAGAGCTAGAGTGTTATACAAGACTGCAGTGACACTTGAACACACATGCCTGAGAGTCATGCATGACAGAGATAGTAGGTGAACTGTGCATTAATACATGGATGCAGGTGTATACAATTCATCCCTAGTGGGTGGAAATATGTGTGATGTGTACAGACCATATCAGAGTGCTGGGATTGCTACCTGACCCATATACAGGTGCAGATGGTATATTTGTAGTCTACAGCTATTACAGTTTCATACTTGCCTGCAGCAGCGTACCTAAGATCAGGAACGCATTTAGCTGAAATACAATAGTTAACATCACACAATCTTGAGATACACAATATGCAATTGGTGTTCCTCTCATTGACTCAGATCTTAGTGCAGAACAAATATAATGCATTATATCTTGTAGTACAGCTCCACATCTACAGTTTAGCAGAACACTCTTTATTAGTCAACCTTTAGTCACTTAGTGGTATTATTCCCATTTTTACTTCACAGCAGTGGTAATACTCAATATCATGACCAGCAGCCTAAAATACACAAATACTGAACAACACAGCTTTATTAGGGGTGACACCATGCAGTGATTGGTATATATCTACAGTCTTAATTGAACAACACAGCTTTATTAGGGGTGACATCATGCAGTAATTGGTATATATCTGCAGTCTTTATTGACAACTGCCTCATGTACACAGACAACCCTCTCCTCCTACCACAAAACATTAACATATGCAAGAGATGCAATTATACAGCTAAACTGGAAGCTAAGCTGTCTCCACCCAAGACTGGAACAGGCAGTCATGAGGAGAAGGTTAACACTTGCACCACGCCTCCAGCCACACACAGACCTACTAAAACAGCACTGGCAAAAAATACACATAAATACACAAAATCATACTCGGAGGCACTAAATAAAAACCTGGAAAAGCATCACAAACCTCCAAAGCAGACACCCAAACAACCTGCACTTCCCGTCACAAACCAGACAACACATGAAACACAAAATCACTGTGCCGCACAATCACAGCCCTTAAGGCAAAATAACAAACCTAACACACTAGTAATAGGTGACACTATAGTCAGGTACACTGACATCCCACTCACTAGGCTGGACAAGCAGAAGGTTACTGTTAGCTGCCTGTTGGGAGCCAGAATCCGCCACATAACACAAGCACTCAGGTCACTCCAGAACAAGTAGAAATATGACTCTGTCATTGTTCATGTTGGTGTGAATGACCTGACACGTACCTCCCTGAACTACATGAAAAGAGACATGGAAGAGCTCTCTGATTATGCAGCCCAGGCTGGTATGACTCTGACCCTGAGTAGCATCCTGCCCTCACCAAGAATGATACCTCAGTATAAAGAAAAATGATCAGTTTCAACAACTGGCTAAGCTTCTGGTGTCATTCAAAGGGGATCCAGTGTCTGTCAGCCTGGGACAACATGCTCGACAAGCCGCGTTGCTTCGCAAGAGACGGCTTGCACCTGTCACCCCTAGGCTTTTGAATACTGGCCAATGCTCTTGTTGCCCCCATAGTGCCTTTTTTTAGGCAAGGCTCAAAAGGCAAACCCACCTCCGTAAATAGCACAATTAACAAAAAACTGAGGGTTATGCTACTCAATGCCAGGAGTTTAAATATCAAAATGCATGCACTCGAAGCACTCCTCAGTATGGAGAACATTGACATCTGTGCAGTAACTGAAATCTGGTTCAAGGCTCCAGAGAGCACCCCAGCACTACCGTGCTACAACTCATACCACATGTTTTAGCCACAGAACATGGACCGAAACACAAAAGGAGGGGGTGTATCCATATTCATCAAGGATACCTACACCTCCAAGTTAGTGGCACAGCATGATGCCTCAGAGATCATCCATGTGCAACTAACATCGGTCAGATCTGCAATGCAAATTGTGGCCTGCTACAGATCACCCTCCATGACCTAGGACCACCACTCCACCTTTCTGGAGACACTGGAAAACATGAAGGTCCTACCGAACACCCTGATATTGAGTGATTTCAATTATCCTGCCATTCACTGGCAAAACTACTTGAATACAAATTCCCAGGCCCAGCACTTCCTGGAATTCATCAACTTAAATGCCCTGGATCAGCTGGTAAACTCCCCTACCAGAGGTGAAAACATATTGGACCTGGTCATCACCAACATGGGCGACAGGTGTTACACACCGGAGGTCAACCTGTCACTGGTTAGATCAGACCAAAAACTAATCACTCTGGATGACACACCCCACCCCCAACTAAGGAAACCACAGTAAAAAACTTTTCTAAAGCAAACTTCACCTTACTTAAGACAGAGGTGGTATGTTTCACAGCCCCAACGCTAAAGGATAACGCTGCCCAAGATGCAGAAACCTTTATAAATGCACTCTATGAGCACCTACAAGGATGCGTGGATTGTGCCATCCCTAGCAAAACCAAGACTTCTCCTCTAAGAGAAGGAAACCAGTTTGGTGAACCCTTACAATAGAAGGAGGAAACTAGTTCAGAAAAAAAGCAAATCCCAAGAAGGAAAGACATCCCTGATCAGTATCAGTAAGAAACTAAGGTCCCTCATGAAATCATCCAAAGCTAACTTTGAAAGAAAAATAGCCAGGGATTCAAAAGATAACCACAAAGCCTTCTTTAGCTATGTTAAGAATCTAAGTGGCAACTCGCAGATATGCACTGAACTAATGCAAAATAGCACAAAATATACTGAACCTACTCATATTGCCAACATGCTGGCAGATAGATTCAGTGCAAACTTCACCCACCTCTCACCTCCAAAAGGGCCCACAACAATACCAGAAAAGTGTAGTGTCCCAAAAATCACAGATGCACAGGTGAAAACAGCCCTTTCAAAAGCCAAAAACACAGCGTCAGTGGGACCAGATGGTGTCCCAGGCTGCGTCTTGCATGAACTACAGAACGGACTAACCCCTCACCTAAACACGCTGTTCAACCTCAGCCTCTCCCCAGGCTACATGGCCACAGAATGGCACACAACAATGGTTATTCCTCTCCGCAAAGGAGGGACCACAACTGACCCTGGTATCTATCACCCCCATAAGCCTGACTAACCTAGTCTGCAAGGCTATGGAGTGCATAATCACGGAACTCATTAGCAAAGACATTGGAAACCTCCAAACACTTGACCCAACTCAGTTTGGCTTTGTTGAGGGCAGATCATGCCTACTAAACCTGGTTGACTTCTTTGAGACAGTCACCAAGGCCATAGACAAGGGAAAGGTGGTTCACACAGCCTACCTTGACCTCTCCAAGGCTTTCGACACCATTCCCCACTCAGGTATTACAGAAAAACTCACCAGCCTGATCATAAACTCCTACGTCACAAGTTGGGTTGCCAACTGGCTTACAGACGGAACTCACACGGTAAGAATAGCGGGCTCCAGGCCCGACTCTAAACCAGTCACAAGTGGTGTCCTGAAATGCTCGGTCCTGGGACCCCTACTGTTCAGCATATACTTCTCAGAAGTACAGGCAAACACAGGAGGACTAAGGCTAACCAAGTTCGCTGATGACTGCAAACTGTGAGCCATAACTGACTCTCCGGCTGACATGGACATCCTCCAAAAGGGCCTTACTGAGACGGACACCTGGTGTCAAAGTCATGGCCTCAATCTAAATGCCAAAAAATCCATAGTCATCCCATTTGGGAAAAACAAAACACACACAAATTACCACATAGGTGGCAGACCCTTAATACAGAAGAGGCAATAAGAGATCTGGGGACCCAGGTAGATAGTAATCTCTCCTTTGACAATCATATTGCCAAAGTAGTTAGGAAATCCTTTACTGTGGCCCATCTAATTACTAAAGGGTTCACATCTAGAAATAAAAAGGTTATAGCACCCCTCTACTCATCACTCATTAGACCCATCATAGATTATAATGCCCCATTTGGGATGTACCTCATAAGACACTTGCAACAGCTGGAAAGACCACAAAAGTACCTCACCAAGAGGATTACTGGCCTCAAACATATGTCCTATGCAGCCCGACTGAAAAAAACTCTGGCTGTACTCAGTGGCATATCACTTACTCAGAGGTGATCTCTGCCTGACTTACAAAGCCATGTCCAACTCAGAATTGATGGACATGCTCCACCTAAAGAAATGAAGTCACTGCGAGCAACATGCTCTAATGAGCTAAACCTCACCACAGCAATAAATAGAACATGCTGGAGGGATAGATTCCTGTCACAGAGACTCCCCATGCTTTGAAACAAAATTCCAAATTACATCAAGCAGAGCCCCTCACTAACACTCTTCAACAGAAACCTTGATGAGTGGATGGGTAGCAAAAAATACACCCCTGGGATTATTTCATTGTCTCTGCTTGACAGAGCATCAGTTAATTAATCAATTGGGTGGCAAAAGCCAACACACTCTGGCTAGGCTTATAAATGCCCTTGGGCAGATAGCCTAGTACCTACCTATGAACCTATGAATAGTTCCTATAATGCAGGTGTTGTAATACAGCTGTAATTACACAATTAATGCAGTAGACACTTTTGTATTTCCTTCACATTATTAATGCAGTAGAATTTTATTTCCTTAACATTATTAATGCAGTAGAAACTTTTTATTTCCTTGACATTATCAGGTTTCATGCTTTCATCTTTATTGCACTCTACCTGGCATTGCTCAATTATATCAGTCCAGGTCTATGACCACATTAACATTCACTGCAGTACACTTAAAACTGAATATACCTACTGGCAGTTATTACTGTTTATACGAGTCTAGATTCCAAGATACATCTGTATTCACCCCACTAACAGTGCAATCTGGCCAAGCACCCTGTATGGGCCTCCAGGTTGTGAGCTCTCTCCTCTGCAGCTCTGGGGAGAGAAACACATCATTAAGCATACCTGTCTATCACATAGTCAGATTACTTATGGGTAAAACAATGCAAAAATACTTACAAACTTGTGGGACATTGTCACCCTGGGCATCTTGGATTCAAGTAGCCAAGAGATCCCACTTACTATGCTACAGGTCATAATTGGTGATGCTCCTGCTCACCTGTGTGGGGATACCAGTTGTACTGGTGAGGTCATGTGGCAGCCAGTTTGATTTGTATTCTGACCCCTGGTGCTAGCCTTGCAGCAGCTGGATGCCATGGTCTTTTACAAGGAGTCTAACCATGAACCTGGACTCCAGAATGTCCCACTGCTGTGCCTGTAAGCACACACCATCTCCAACTCCGCCATACTTCCTGCATGGGTCAAACTCCAACAGGTTCCAGCTGTATTCCTGCCCATTCAACTTAAATAAGGCTGTTTTCCACCCATTGCTGTCATTGGGCCATTTGTAAAAATGTGGAGCTTCTATTAGCACCACACAAGCCCACTGAGCTCAGCTAAGCAGTGCTTAAACTGGCAATGCCTAGCAGTGCACAAACCCACTTAGTTAAGCTGAACACTGCTCAAACAGGATTGCTTAACAATGCTTCACATTGCTTAGCAATGTGCAAACTGGCTAAGCTCTGCTAAATACTGAATTTTAGTATCTTGAGACTATAAAGTTGAAAAGTCAAAAATCGACAACCCACAGCAGTGAAATTCAAAATCACTATCATACACATACACAAACAAGCATACATACACCTACCAAACTACATTAGACCAAACAGAACAACACACACAAACACAACATTATAAACAAACACACCTACACTACCTATAAGCAGGGGGCAAGCCCCCCTGCACCCCCATGTGCTGTGCCCCCCACATCCCTGCTACTTATATATACTAACTCTGAGGTTGCACTAAACACACAAACACATAAAACCCACCACTACACACACTCACACACACTAAACTCCCTACCCATTACCCTTACAACAGCACCACTTACCTGAATCCCCAGCTAAATCCACAAACCGAACCACACGTCACAAATGTGCCATCACAAATGATGATTCGGCATTTGCACATTCGTTATTATGCAGTTTTGTGTAACTGCACTTTCAGCTTTATAGTCTCGAGATACTAAAATTTGGTATTTTAGTATTTTGAGATTATAAAGTGAAAACCTGAGCACACATACAATATTCCATCAGAGATTTAAAATACATCTATTACATGAATTTGCAACATACATGCTTAATAACCTGCCTGTGTATTCATGCAAAATTCAATCATGGCTTAATAGTGCATCTCATACATGTGTATTTGCAAAATAATATTAATAACCTGTCTGTGTACTCACACAATTATTTCATCAGGATTTAAAATAACTCTCAGAATGTGTATTTACAAAAATAACCAGTTTGTATATTCAAACCCTGCACCTAATGCACATGAGGTTGTCACTCTAACCATTCAGCTACATAGCTGTGTGAATTGTTGTTGTATTTTATATATATATATATATATATATATATATATATATATATATATCTATCTCCAATGCGTTTAAGCACTGCTGAGCACCACGGTGTCCTATGCATACCCACTCAGCTATGCTTAAACTTGATCTTTCTATTCATAATTGAATCCATTCAGTTTCTATTTTCAGATGTCTGGCACATGTCTATTGCTAAGCACTGCGCTGTACCGCGCAAACACACAAAAAAAAAATTAACTGTTTAAATTTTATATTTCAGTGCCATACACTGAATATACGGTACTTTGACAGTGCAAGGGGTGTGTTACTCATCTCTGGAAACTGTAACACACCCCCTACACTGATTCTGTAACCATGTTACATGGCTCTCCCTCAGTAGCGCACCTTCATTAATATGCAAGGTGTACTACTGAGGGGGAATTGCAGACACGGCCACAGTACCTTCTGTGTAGGCCTTCCACTATTCCTACATGGATTTTATTATATCCCCACCACAGTCTTTTGAGTATTTTTGCTCTGAAATAAGACTACCAGCCTAAAATGTATTTGAATAGATTGCTAAAAGCTGCAACATAGTCTAATTTTCTTACCGATTAAGTTACTCTGAAATATTTGGGTAGGTTTTAAGTTTTCTTAACAAGTAAAATAGAACTAGGACTATTAAAGTCTGTGCTGAGACTCTGAATTATTCTTAGCTTTACTGAAGTTTGAGAAGGGCTTCTATGTATATTTTAAACTTTCAAAGGTTATTACCAGCTAGGAGAAACCACTAGCATTTTCAGTGTGTGTATGTGTGTGTGTGTGTGGGGGGTCTTGTCTGGCTATTTCAGGCCTGGGGCTACTCAAATTTTAGTTATTATCTTTAAGAACCATTACCCTCCAAGTATTCAAGGACAGTATTTTCCAAGCCATTTACTTGCACAGATTTGGTATTTATCTACTATACTTGTTAAAAAAACAGGGCAATAAAAACTCAAATTATTATTTGAAGTGATAACAAAGGGCATTATTTTGTATTTATATAGCACGCTAAGTCATTTTTAAATGTGGTACACTGATTTGTTTATGAAATATACCCCAGGATTCAACAAGCTCTGTACGGCATGCAGGAATAGTGCAGAAGCTACTGGAGGCAATATAGCTGCAGAGAGATCCAGGAACAAGCTCCCGGGACATGCATGAGCGCTCCTGCACTATTCCTGAATGAACACAGCTCCTGTATGCTAATTACCCCATTTGCAGGTGAAAACCATGCAAATGAGGTGAATTAGTGATCCAGCAAGCTGGCAGCATTCTGTGCAGGACTAGTGTAACCTGCAGAAATGTACTCAGTTAGTAACCAAGTACATTTCTGCAAACTACAAAATGGAGTCATGACAGCTCCAAATAAAGGATATATATAATGTGTAAAGCATGCCAATGGCCAAATATATGGCCATTGGCATGGAAAACTGTTGCAAAAAAAAAACAAAAACTTTTTTTTGGCCAGTTTTGGATGTTTAAGTGTAGGGCAGCGGTGTGCAAATGGGATTGGCCGGAAAATAAAAGAAAAACCCTGAAAAAAAGCTTTCTCTGCAAAATCATAATTTTTCCATTATAGTCAATGACAGGCAGAAGACAACAAGGCCAGTGAATAGTGGTTGCTAAGGGGAAGGCTCAGTGTGGGACTTGTAACTAGGAATTAGCAGGCAATCCTATGCAAATGAGGGGGATGATACTAAATCATAGATTTCCTCTCATGGCTAGCCTGCACCCAACCATGTAGGTGCAGGGAGACCATAGTGCAAGCCTAAGAGCAAGCTGACATCATAGAGGGGTGTGTCAGGTATACTGTAAGCTTATTGGAGCCCTGTGGCTCGGGTTTGCCCTTAGCTTAGCAGAGCTAAGGAAGGGGTGTGTCTGAAGCTGCCAAGCACATTTTACATTGCCTAAATGGGTGCAAGTGCCACTCACCTTGTTTTAAAAAAACAAGGACACACACATGCAAGTCAGTGAGCCTCACATACCCAACAACAGTCCCAGGCAGCAGGACAGGCATAGACAAACACAAGGAAAGGCTATGCTAAGGCCCCTGAATGATGGCTATGGAGAACAGCCCCTCCAGACCTACACAGACAGACTACAACAGGTCAGGCAGTGGGATATTAGTTCTTAAGGGTAAGACGTCTGAAACTGAAATGTAGGTCAATAAAACCTAAGAAATGTAGTACACTGAAATGCCTCTAGTCTGCATGATAGGTCAGAATATAGAATGAAATGGAGTACCTGAAACACCAGTACAGTCATAGCAAATGTGTACAGTTGTCAGGTGTGCCCCCCCCCCCCACAATCCTATGTAGAAATGTAGTAACATGTATGTGTAGATATAATAACAGTGGAGCACAGATTACCTGAGCCAGCCAAAGTAGCAGAGTAGATTGTAGCACATGTACAATATGCAGGGTTGTGTGTGTTAGGTTGGTGTGTGTTGTATATTGTGTGAGAGTGGTTAGTATGTAGGTATAGTGGGTTGTGTCTTGGTGGCCATTGGCCAGTACTGCCGATGACAGGGCCAAGTTCTCACAACTGCAGTGCCAAACACAATGCATCCCAGCAAGACACATTCCAGCAGTAAGCCATAGTAATTGTTTGGCTGTAATATCTGTCACCATCTGAAAGATGGATATGGCATGAATGTGGGCCCAGACTTATAAACAGTACACAGGTGGAAGTACCCTAGATAGAGAGTGTATAAAATGTTACTGTCAAATGGAAACACCTTTGGAATTATACATACAAGTCAGCAGCACATTAGTTGGGTTTGTAGCATGGAATACTGATGTGGTCTGGCCAAACACTGGCAGACCACAAAAGTCACAGTTATGACGTACTGAGAAACTGCCCTGCACAAGCCAGCATAAGTGGAATGCCCCACATATATCTGTGAGTCAGCTGTAAGTAGCTTCCATAGCACACATGCACCCAGCTCACCCCACCATCAGCCACAGGTACCTCACAGGTCTTATCCCTGCTGTTGAGAATGGGTACAATATGACCCCCACCTCTGTATGGAAATAGCCACAGAATTCAGCATGTTGAAGAGGTGTCCCATGCAGGTCTGTCCCTAGCTGTAAGCAGCACCCTGCCAGCATCCACACCACTGGATCAATAAGGACAGAAACTATTGATATTAACATCTTGCCCACCTATCCTGTCACCTCAGGGGAATATAATGGCTTGCAGCCTAGGACTGTAGGAGTGGCACAATGCAATGGCCTGCTACAGGTGGCCTGCATCACTACCAAATGCCCTACAGTCCTTTGTCAAAGGCCTGTGTCTAACTCATACTGCCAATGTATGTTATGTCATGGACTCCCAAATAACAACATAACACAGTCCACAGAACCCAAATGCAAGGCCATGTCAACAAATTCCAGTAGCATGTCCACCATGCCCTACTGTATGAACTGTGGACTAACCCCAAAATACGGCTGGGATGAAGTGATAACTACAGGTAACATCAGATAATGTATGCATAATGTTCGGAAGAGGATAGAATAAGGGGGGAGGGGTAAGAGAATGGACACCATGGAGTGTGTGAAGTCTGAAACTCAGCCGTGTGCAAATACTATCCCTGCCTGCAAACACAGGAATGGGTGGCTACAAACCTGCTTGTAAACCACAATGTGAAGGGGTAATGACCAGAAATATGAGCCCTGCCTATGGGTAACCACTGTGAATCTGTACAGGGGTGAGGTATGGCCACAGCAGGATATGGCCATACTGTCACATTGATGGATGTACAAGCAGGCGATCCTCAGCCACCACAGTATCAAGGTACTGATCCATCTACACAGACCCATCAGCAAGTGTCTGCAGCTTCCCCTCCAGAATGGCATGATTGTGCAAGAATATGTAGGCTGCAGACCACAATACTGGACACAGCTTCATTCACCCTGCGTTCCCCAGGAAATTACTGCAAGCAAATATGTATACCTGACAGTAGCTGATGACATAACACATTACAGTGTAAAACAGTACATATGTCTAAATCTCTCTCCTAACACCAAAACCATGTAGCAGAAGCAGCACAGACACAATTACCTACAGTAACCCACTATCCTTTGCCCATTTTGACCCCATATTGTCAACCAATCTACAGATATCCTGCAGATACAGATTGCTAGCTGTAGGTGTAGAACACAAAAGCCTGTATTGGAGTAGAACCTACCTGGACTGGATTCACACACCCAGTACAGAAGGTCATACTGGGCATGCTCCCACACTTAGGAAAATGAAGCCCATGTCTGACAATAACATAATGAAAAGTCATACTGGGCATGCTCCCACTAGCAACAACAGTGGACTATACTTATCTGACAGTCACAGATGTTTGTGCACACATTCCACATTGCACACCAGTCATGCTTTGCACACACACTGGATAGGAATACACACATATATCCAAGGACAATACACTATAATAGGCCAAACTTACACATACATAGATGTGTGGAAGGGAGTGACAGACAGTGACAACGAGCCTTCCATCATGTGGCCTGTCCCACCCAGCACACATCCAGTTGGCTAAAACCACATGATGTGCAAATGTCAATCACTGTAGACATTTGCCTCTGGTAGCCCTCAGCACTATAGTGTATGTGGTGCTTGTGATAACTGTGTAACATGACTGTACAAGTTATTATTCATCTAGAAGTTGTATACATGTACCTGTTAAATTCACACATGTGTGTGACTGAGTGTTGTGTGTCTGCTTCCAGATGAATGGTTTATGGCCCATGCACACAAACTGCACTCCCCATTGCCCTACTTTGGCAAGCCTGCAGATGTAATTCACCTTGAACTACACCTTTGGTGAAGGAGCAGCCCTATAAGCTCTGTGGCACATGCTATAACTGTGTAATGCTATAGTGTGATGTACTAGTTAGGTAGGAGTTTTAATCCTAGACAGGGCAATGATGAAAGTCTGTGTGTGTTTGTCTGTATAGGGATCAATGCTTTTGAGGCCATTTACAGTCACTACAGTTTCCATTGCCCTACTTTGGCAGGCCTGCTGATGTCATTCACTTTGAAATACTCTTTTAGGAAAGGAGTAGCACAGTAAGCTTTGTGGCATGTGCTATAACTGCATAATGCTATTGTGTGATGTACAAGTTAGGTAGGAGTTCTAATCCAAGACATGGTTACTGGGAGACTGTGTGTGTGTGTGTGTGTGTGTGTGTGTGTGTGTGTGTGTGTGTGTGTGTGTGTGTGTGTGTGTGTGTGTGTGTGTGTGTGTGTGTGTGTGTGTGTGTGTGTGTGTGTGCGTGTGTGTGTGTGTGTGTGTGTGTGTGTGTGTGTGTGTGTGTGTGTGTGTGTGTGTGCATGTGTGTGTGTTTGTTTGGGGGGGATCAATGCTTTTCTGGCCATTCACAGTCACTACACTCCCACTGCCATACTTTGGCAAGCCTGCTGATGTAATTCACCTTGAAATATACCTCTGCTGAAGAAGTAGCCCAGTAAGCTCTGTGGTGTGTGCTGTAATTGTGTAAAGCTGTAGTGTGATGTTTTAGTTAGGCAGAAGTTCTAATCCCAGACGTGGTATCTGTAAAACCCTGTGTGTGTGTGTGTGTGTGTGTGTATGTTTGTATGTGTAGCGATCAATGCTTTTGAAGTCATTCACAGTCATACAATTTCCATTACCCTATTTTGGTAGGCCTGCTGATGTCATTCACTTTGAAATACACTTTTCTGGAAGCAGTAGCTCATTAATTTCTGTGGCGTGTGCTATAACTGCATAATGATGTAGTGTGATGTACTAGTTAGGTAGGAGTTCTAATCCCAGACATGGCAACTGTGAAACTCTGTGTGTGTGTGTGTGTGTGTGTGTGTGTGTGTGTGTGTGTGTGTGTGTGTGTGTAGGGATCAATGCTTTTTTGGCCATTCACAGTCACTAGGCACTCCTAAAAATGGAGAACATCGATATCTGTGCAGTAACAGAGACCTGATCTAAGGCTCCAGAGAGCACTCCTGCAATACCAGATACAGCTATTACCACACCTGCCGGCCACCAAATCAGGACAGAAACATTAAAGGTGGAGGAGTGTCCATATTCACCATGGATATACAAACCACCAGACTACTTGCCCAACACAATGCATCTGAAATTCTCCAGGTGCAACTAACATTAGGTAAGACTGCAATCCAAATTGTATAGCTTGCTACAGATCCCCTACCATGCCCCAGGATTCCCACCACACCTTTCTAAACATACTGGAAAATATTACGATACAACCAAACACCTTAATACTGTGTGATTTCAACTATCCTAACTTTAACTGGGAAAACTACTTGTATACCAACACCTATGCCCAACAGTTCTTGGAAGTCATAATTCCCAATTCCATGGATCAACTAACCCATAGTCCCACCAGGGGATCCAATATCCTAGACCTGGTCATTACCAACATGGGAAAGCGATGCTCCACACCTATGGTCACCGCATCGAGGGTCAGGTCTGACCACAAGCTAATCACCCTTGACATCCACATACCTCCCCCACACCCCAGTAATGAAACCTCCATAAAAACATCCCCAAAGCCAACTTCATTTTACACAAGTCAGACGTGACAAACTTCATGACACCCATGCAAACGGGAACTGAAAGTTCGGCTGCTGAATCTTACACTAAGGCACTGTATGAGCACATCCACTGGTGCATGAATCATGCCATCCCAATAAAATCAAGACGCTCTCCTCCGGGAAAAGGAAGCCAATGTGGTGGTCCCCTGTCATAAACAAGCTTTACAACAAAAGCAAGAAACTGTTGCAGAAAGGAGGAAAATCCCAGGATGCAAAATCCTCCCTTACCAGCCTCAGTAAGAAACTGAGATCCCTCATAAAATCCTCCAAAGCTAGTTGCAAAAATAATATAGCCAAATATTCCAAAATAAACTGCAAGCCGTCCTATAGCTATGTCAGGAATATAAATGGTAGTGCTCAGATCTGCTCTGAGCTACAACAAAATTACCTTAAATATACTTATCCCAAGGATATTGCCAATATCCTGGCAGATCAATTCAGTGCCAACTGCACCCCCTTCCCACCCCCTAAAGGGCCCATTTCAATACGGAAAGATTGCCAGATTCCAGTAATAATGGCCACGCAGGTAAAAAACAGACTGCCCCAGCTAAGAAAACAGCATCCATGGGACCAGACAACATCCCGGGCTGTATACTACATGAACTACAAAATGAAATGGCACCTCACCTACGTGCCATGTTTAATCATAGCCACACCTCAGGCTTCATGCCCACTGAGTGGCACACAGCTACAGTTATCCCAGTCCACAAGGGGGGATCCACTTTGGATCCTGGAAACTACCAGCCCATCAGTCTGACGAACTTGATCTGCAAGGTCATGGAACTTATAAACAAAGACATTGGCAACCTGCAAACACTGGACCCCACCCAGGTTGGGCTCATGAAGGGCCGATCATGTCTCCTGAACCTGATTGACATCTTTGAATCAGTCCCCAGAGCTGTGGATGAGGGTAAGGTGGTCCACACAGCCTATCTGGACCTTGCCAAGGCCTTCAACACCTTCCCCCAGTCTGGAATCATAGATAAATGTACTAAGCTGGCCATTAATCCCTACGTCACTCAATGGGTTGCCAACTTGCTTACTGACAGAACTCACACTGTAAAAATAGCCTACTCCAAATCCATTTCCAGACAAGTGACAATTGGATTACCTCAGGGTTCAGTCCTGGGACCGCTCTTGTTTGGCAAGTAACTGCTCTGAAGTACAGACCAGCACTAAGGGACTCTGGCTAACAAAGTTCGCAGATGACTGCAAACTGGGAGCCATTATTGAATCCCAAAAGGGCCTTACAGAAACAGATGCTTGGTGCCAGAGCCTTGGGCTCAAGCTCAATGCTAAGAAATGTATAGTTATCCCCTTTGGAAAGAAACATGTACCCATGAAGTACCACATAGGTGGCAGTACACTAAACACAGAAAGTGTGATAAGAGACTTAGGGACACAGGTGGACAGTGGTCTCACCTTCGATAACCACATTGCCACAACAGTCAGGAAATCTGCCTATGTGGCACACCTCATCACTAAGGGATTTTCATCCAGAAAAATAGGTCATTGTCCCACTGAAGTCATCTCTCAGTAGACCCAGTATCTTCCCCCAGTCTGGAATCATAGATAAATGTACTAAGCTGGCCATTAATCCCTACGTCACTCAATGGGTTGCCAAGTCATCTCTCAGTAGACCCAGTATAGAATGCAATGCCCCATTTAGTATGTACCTCTCAAGACATCTGCAACTACTAGAAAGGCTGCAGAAATACTTCACTAAAAGAATCACAGGCTTAAAGCAGATGCCCTATGCTGACCATCTAAAGATCATCCAGCTATGCCCTGTCGCATATCATCTACTCAGAGGCGATCTCTGCTTAACATACAAGGCCATGTCAAACCCAGAGCTGTTGGGCATGCTACATTTAAAGAAATCCCAATCCCTCAGAGCCACATGCTCCAGGGATCCAAACTTTGTCATCACAGTTAACAAAACATGCTGGATGGATGGATTCCTGACCCAGAGACTCCCCAGACTCTGGAATAGACTCCCCATATATGTCAAGCAGAGTGCCTCTTTGGCCTTCAAAGGGAGCCTTGAAGATTGGATGGTTGATAGGAAATTCACCCCAGGGTCATGTCAGTCTCCCTGCTAGACAGGTGTCCAGGGAAATAAATATTGTGGGAACAAGTAGCCAGGGAAGTGTCATGGCTAGGCTTGTATAGGCCCTAGAGCCAATAGCCTAGTACCAACCTATGAACCTATGAACTATACTTTCCATTGCCCTACTTTGGCAAGCCTGCTGATGTCATTCACCTTGAAATACACCTATGGGGAAGGTGTAGCCCAGTAAGCTCTGTGGCATGTGCTATAACTGTGTAATGCTATAGTGTGATGTACTAGTTAGGTTGGAGTTCTAATCCCAGACATGGCAACTGTGAGACTCTGTGTGTGTGTTTGTATGTGTAGGGGTCAATGCTTTTGAGGCCATTCACATTCACTACAATTTCCATTGCCCTACTTTGGCAAGTCTGCTGATGTCATTCACCTTGAAATACACCTTTGGGGAAAGAGTAGCCCGTAAGCTCTGTGGCGCATGCTATAACTGCATAATGCTATAGTGTGATGTACTAGTTAGGTTGGAGTTCTAATCTCAGACATCGCAACTGTGAGACTCTGTGTGTTTGTTTGTATGTAGAGAGATCAATGCTTTTGAGGCCAGTCACAGTCACTACAATTTCCATTGCCCTACTTTGGCAAGCCTGCTGATGTCATTCACTTTGAAATACACCTTTGGGGAAGTAGTAGCCCATTAAGCTCATTGGCACATGCTATAACTGTGTAATGCTATAGTGTGATGTGCTAGTTAGGTAGGAGTTTTAATCCCAGACATGGCAACTGTGAAACTGTGTGTGTTTGTCATCAGTATTCTGTGTGGAGGTAACTGTGAATGTGTAATAACAGGACTCATTGTGGAGTGGGTTTTGCAAATTTCTTATATGGTGGGCCTATTATATGTCACAATGTTCTCCTTACAAGGACAACAAATGCCAAAGAGCAGAGAGGCTGGTGTAGACAATCCATACCCCTACATGTGACATCATGGATTGGGGAACAATATAGGGAACCCTTGGATTACCCAGAGAACACTCTCCACCCATGTCTCATACACAAACACATTTGCTTAGGCAACAACCACTATGTTGCTTAGGCAACAACCACTAACCCCAAAAGTTCCTCACCAAAAGGATAAAGGGGCTCAAACATATGTCATACGCTGCCTGACTGAAGAAACTCCAGCTCGCCTGACATACAAGGCCATGTCCAACCTGGAATTAATGGACATGCTCCACCTCAAAAAATCCAAATCCACTCCTAGTCCATGTGAGGCAGCAGAGCCCTCACTGACTTCAAGAAGAATCTTCTTGAGTGAATGAATGGAGTCGAGGGTTTACCTTGGGAATCATCTCTGTGTCACTGCTGGACAGAGGCAAAGCAAACTAATGGGTATAGTATTCTCATCCTAAGGGGTGGTGAAAGCCACACACACTCTGGCTAGGCTTATAAATGCCCTAGGGCAGATAGAACCTATGAACCTATGTTGGTAGTTCCCTACATATTGCCCACAGATAGTAACCGTGGTGTGATTGCGGTGGACTAAAGAGGGCATGGCACCTTTTCCCATCCCTACAATAGGCAAATCATTGCATATAGTGGTCCTTTGCTATATTCCCCACTGGACACTTGCAACAACTGCGGAGTAAGCAAATGTAACTCACAAAGGAAATACCGTGCCTTATACACATACCCTGTATGGACAGGTACCACTAACACCAGTGAATACCTGTATCATGCTGTCAATGTAGGTGCAGTGTCAACCTGGTTTCCATTGCCAGTTCTCACCACATGAGGTCAGGAATGCCACATTAGATGATAACAATCTGTCCACACAACATGCCCGAGACACTCCAGATACACTTCCGCATGTCACAGAACATGCATGTGAGATGTGTGCACATCCCAGACACCATCCATGTTATGGAATATAGAACACATACATGGCAAGCATTGCACAGCACTGGCCACCCACAATAGTAACCCAAATGAGTGGATGGTGAAAACAATACCCACCTGTGTGGGCCAATCCAGAGACTACACCCCTGAGCCACACTGCAGACCATTGTCATGTGGCCTGATGCCAAGGTATACCCTTTGCCTAGCCTTGTATAGGCTTCTGGCACAGTCAACCACTACACACCTGTGAAGCAATGCACCCATGCATGTCAGTACTGGCAAACCTGTGTCTGTGTGCGTGTATGTGTGTGTGTGTGTGGAGATTAATGATTTGGATGTCATTCACACTCACTACACCTCCCATTGCCCTACTGAAGCATGCCTTCTGATGTCAGACACCTTGACCTACCTTTTGCCCATATATCATCCTGATAACCTCTGTGGTGCATGTGGTACCTGTGTAATACTATAGTGTAGCAAACTAATTAGTTAGGAATTCTAATCCTGACCCTGCCAACTGTGATAATGTGTGTGAGTCCCTGAGAGAGTGTGGCTGTGTCATCCTTGACACCTATTCTTGCGGACAGACACATGTACTACACCTACTTTATCCCTCCTTTATCACCGTTGCAGATGTCACTCATCATCAAATATACCTTTGGAGAGCTCTCCAACATGTAAGCTCTGTGGTGCATGCAATAACTACATAGAAATGTAATAGCAATACATAGGCAGGCAGGGGTTTGAAACCCCATACTGGTAAGTGTGTGACACAAACATGCTTAGCTTTTACTCTCCTACCCCCTCCCTGTCTTACTTTGTCTCTGTCTCTCTCACTCCTTCTCTGGTGGATGTGGAGAAGTACATCTGCTTTGCTTAGGCAACAGCTTGTGTTTTGTAAGTGATGCTCATGATCAGCTAATGGCCTGTGCATGAATTGCTGTTAACACCTAGCTGATTGCATGTGGAACAGCTGTGGTAACATTCTCATAGCCAATTGCATGAAAACGCACTCCTTTAACTAGGAACATCATGTGGGTATTGACCCTTTTCATTCACTGTGAGCAGGACTTCCTGTCGGTGTTTGGCAAACAACATCACAGATGGTAGTGGGATATACCTGTAATAACATACACTGTGGAGACAGGCTAACAAACAGGAGGGGGATGTTCCAGACATAACTACAGAATGTAAGTCTTGCTCTTCTGCATTTGAAGTAATGTTGGTTTAACAGGGTTTGTGTGAATATGGCTGGTCTACATGATTTAATACATGTCATGACAGTGTTATGTGGTTGAGACAACTCCCACCTGTAGGGCTATCTGCAGACTGGCCAGTGTTTGGAGTCTTACGTGTATTGTTTTACTCACAGATTACCTATTTTTAGAACTGCAGAAACATAGTCTGAGGATTGCAGTCAGTACATGGTGACAGCCATGAGAGTTACTGACTTCAGATCCTTCATAGGACATATGTCACAACAAACCCTGTTACACCAGTAAATGTATGAGGTCATCAGAGCAACATGTCAATATTAGCCCTGTGTTTGTGCCTCCAGCCACAACTCCATCAACCTTTGTACATATGTCATACAGGAAGAGGTGCATATGTTCAGTACACCATCATTTATTGACATCATACCTGATAACAAGCCAGTGAGTTATCAGATTGCTAGACATGTTATGTTTAGTAGGGGTTATATTTAAGGATAAAACCTGGACATTCTGTCGTAGTGTGTACAGTAGTGAGGGCTGTGTACTTATGGTGATTGTCGACAGTGTGTGTATTGCGAATATGTACCTTGGCCTGTGTACAGTCTGTGGTAGATGTCATTGTTCTTGGTCCTGTTCTATCTGATGTTGCATGCTGCTTCAGTGTATGGTACCTTATTGGCTTACATGTTTGTAGGGCCAAACACACACATGTCCCATACCACAGTCAGGCATCAGAATACACTGTGTATTGGCCCAGTATGTGTAGGGTTAGTGTGTGAGTGGCACATATGAGCATGGTGTTGATCAGACAGTCCATATACTGTAATATTAAGCATGCTTACTATATGTGGCTGTGGCTGTGTTCACACTGGTTGTGAGTATGCGCTTTCACACAGGTGTCTGTTACTCTGTGCTGTGACATGCCTGTAGAGCCTGCTATATTTGCAGGTACATGTGTATTACCCCATAAGAAATGTAGGCCAGTGTTGTGGCAGTCTGCCTGTAGTTTGTGCAGTGCTTTGTGACATGCCTAGCAGCTCAGTGTACTTACCTAGTGTGATGTTATATCCAGATATTTGTCAGATGTACTGCTGCCAGGCCATCATAACTGTTGTGTATTTCTGACAAAGCAGTGGGATTCTGTACAGATGTATGTCACTAATTAGTGGGTAGTATGTGGGCATGTGACCTCTGCTCCACCAGTTATGTGTCAGGACAGACAGGAGTGTGTGAATGCATAAACTGTGTGAGCATATGTATTCCAGTATTTACATGATATACCTATATACATGGCTGTTAACATCCACATTGTCAGGCTTGGTCCACACATCTTGCAGTAAGGGGTTCTGTGTATACCTCTGGACTGACCAGATTGTGTCAGACTGTCCACATTTATTGGTCATATCTCTGCTGTATTTCACAGGACCATTACTGTGATATCTGTGGTACTGTATTATGATGACCTTAGGACGTCTGTCAGTAACTGATGGCATACATGTCAATAGCAGATGTGACCTCCCACACACATTTCTGTTAAGACAACCCCTGTTACAGTAGCAACAGCCTACATTTATACCTGCCATACTTACATGACATCACCTTGCACTCAGAGGTTGTGACTATTGGTGCTAGGGTATGACTCCACTCCATGTTCTGGACATATATTAAACGTATATGTTTGTATGTGTATATATATGTATATGTATATATATATATATATATATATATATATATATATATATATATATATATATATATATATATATATATATATATATATATATATATAAAATCAGAAAAAAGCATTCTCTGAAGAGAAACAAGAACTGCATAAACCAACACACCTCGTGGAACCAGACCTGATACCAAAAGAAGAGTTCAAAGTAAAATTCTTCCATTTATTCATAGCCACAAAATAAGTCAAGCGCTTTCATCTGCCATACTACAGGACTTTATCAAAACAGTTAACATCCAGTCACAAAGTGCTTTTATCATTGAATTAATTAACATAAATTAAGTACTTAAATAATTCAATTATCCAATAAAAGTGTTCATGAGCTTTTAAAACATTCAAGTAGTCATTCTGAAATCACAATGTATTAGTTATTACCATTTAAATGAAAATAATTACTAATATGAATACAAAACAAACATATATTACTCAAATACTTTCTATAAACCTTTCACAGTTCATAGTTTGGTCGCTCTTTCTTTAAGCATAGGTACAAGGAAACATGGTCACTCAGACCTGGAGGGTGGGTGGCATTTAACAAAATCTACCATCTATACTCACTTCTATATATGTTATTTGACCAATCCCCCCCCTAATGCCTTTCTTAATAATTTCCAAGATACCAATATGAAATCCTTGCATAACCCCACAAGAGACTGTATGCTTGTATAATGCTTTATTGGTATTATGTGTCTCAACAGCATATATTTTCTCTCTGTTTTCCCCACATAGAACATGTAACAGTCTTAACAAATAACTATATATATATATATATATATATATATATATATATATATGTATATATATATATATATATATATATATATATATATATACTAACCCACTACTATCACAGTTCCCTTTTTTCAAATAAATCTTTCTCTGGGGGTCACCTACCATTAATTCCTTACCTGTGTAAATATAGGGACACTACTTGCATAAACCACAACTAGTTGTACCTCCTCGGGTGGGATGTGGGTAGATGGGATGTTCAAACAAAAATTTCAAGTTGTGTCCCACCTTTGTTGTAAATAGGGTTGTTTCTCACAGTTTGCTACTTAACTCTTAGTTAGATTGCAATATTAACCCAATCGTGAGTCAAAATATCCTTGACTTTACCATCAAAAGTTCCAAACTGTGTAACCATAGTTCTGGTATATTCTTGTTTTTTTATTATTATTGGGTCTTCCCACCCTATTTGTAGTTGAATCTTGACCTAAAAGTGGAACAGACTTGCCCCCCCCCCCAGAATTTCATAAGCCAAATCGTAAACCATTTTTGGGGGGTGCCCTCTGGCCAGAAACATAGAACTCAAATTTCCTAGTTCTAATTTAAAATCTGTAATAGTGGAACATATTCTAGTTCCTCTGACCATCTGGCCTCTAACTAGGTTTCTTTTGATATAATATGGGTGATTACTTTCAAAATGCCAAAAAAACTGTTTGAATATGTGGACTTGCAAAAAACCTTGGATGCAAACTCTTGTGTCTCATAGTTCTTTTTAATAGTGACACCCAGGTAGTTAATTTCTGTAGCATGGAAATTATAAGTGAACTTAAAATATTCACAAATGTTGTTTATGTATTCACAATTTTTGTTTTACCATTTTTTCTTCCCTTTTCCATAAAACACAAATATCATCCAGGTAATGCAAGTAAACAAACCACCCTTCTTCAAATCCTGAGTTGAAAATGTATCTCCTTTCCCATGCTGCTACCACTAAGTTGGCATACATTGGGACACAGCTTGACCCCATGGCAACACCTCTTAGCTGCCTGAAAAATTCACTTTCAAAACTATAATAGTTGGGGGCATGGCTAGCATAAGTACTGTGTAGCAGCAGAATTCAGCAGCTCCACTGAAGATAATTTTCTTTACTGGATTTTTGTCCTTTAAACAAGAAATTTTGGATTTTTTTCTATACAGTATCTTAGATCTAAACTTCTTTTACAAGATAATTAAAATAAAAAAAAAAATTTTTCCAGTCAAAAATCTACTTGGAAAAATCACAATTCATCTGAAGAGAATTCCAACATGAGTCACTCTAAGACAGGCAGTCAGGTCTCCAATATGAAAAGAGACTTACAAACTCTAATATCCAACATTCAGGACTTAACTACAAAAATTGACTAAATTGACTCAAAAATAGACAGCTTTAAAGAAAAAGCCACTAAACAAATGGAACTACATGATCATTACATGATGATTTGAAGCTACAGAAAATCCAAATATCTAATATAGAGGAATCCTTAAATGACATGGATGGCAGAATTCTGGAGAATGAAAACAATACCGAATTTCTACTTAAACAAAATACTATGTTACAAAGCAAGTTGGATGATCTTGAAAATAGATCCCGTCTAAACAATCTAAGGATTTTTGGACTTCCTGAAAATATTGAGGGCAATAACATGGCTACTTTCCTTAACACCTGGATACCTAAAACACTTGACTTACCAGAAGCTCTGTCTTTTGGAATAGAAAGAGCACACCGAGCACTAACTGCAGTAAACAGCACTAACAGAAAGTAACCCAGATCAGTTATTGTTAAATTCTTGTGTTCATCGGATAAAGAGTTGGTGTTAAAGACAGCTTGGTCTAAGTCTCCACTAAAATACAATGATTCAATAATCCATTTTGACAATGACTACTCTACACAGGTCATAACAAGAGGAAAGTATTTTTACCATTGATTAAAGAACTAAAGAAAATACAAATAAAGACTCACCTTTTATTCCCTGTTAGGTTGAAAGTCTTCCTTCCAGAGGGTCCCAAGATGTTTGATGATTTGGATTCTGCACTGTCATTTGTTAAAAATCATAAAATATTGGACAAATTAGAAGAAATGGAATGGGCTAATTGATCTCTTAAAAGATTGGCATCTAATTTCATGTGGAAAACTAATGAAAAACAAAAGAGACTGAAAAGTAAATGAACATAAGACATTTTTTTCTAATACAATGTCTTGTTGTTTTGGACTTTAAACTGTTAGCAAATCTATACAGTTATAATCTATTTATAAGGTAAGCTCATCTTTCCATCTGTTATGTTAAGCATATATAAGGTTTACATCTATTTCAAAATTTTAATATTAATCATTATATTACTGCACATAACTATTCTTTCTCACTGATAAACATTATTATTCATCTGCTATTAACAATCACTACTACCCTTATAATATAAATCATAATAGTATGGTATTTTCCCAAAATATAGTAATAACTTAATTATTACAGGTCTTAATATATGATTTAACTTGATATAGCTAAAATACAGTTACATATCCATATAACAGCTTTTATAAGACACCTATAATACATTAATAACATCAAGACAAAACATGTTATGTATAATTAACTAATCCCCTATGTATAATGTCTTTTACAGATATAAATCTAAGATAGAACATTTGTTATGGCTTTTAATAGACAAGCATATATTTAGGAAATGCTATCTGTATGTGTTTCGGAAGTGCTATCTATATGTATTTTTTTTTTGGGGGGGGGTCTAAAGATTTAGAAAGAAATGTTATGACTATGGTTCAGATCTATGTAGATTATTCTTAATATCATTTCAAATGCATTGGTTAACTTGTTCTATGGAATTGGTTATACATGCTTTACACAATGTAATCTGCTTGGTTTGGGCTCTCGAGGCTCATACTGTTATTTTTCCTGTAAAGAGAAGAGCAGAGGAAGGAAAACAAAAAGGCTCGTTAACATTTTAAACTGATTTTCCCACGGATTACATATAAGAAGCTATTTCACTCAATAATGACCTCACAATGATCATCCACGAGCTTCAGCCATTCCCGGACCCTGTTACCAGCTAAGAAATCTTCTCCTTAATTTTTCTCACATTCTCGGATGTGCGAATCCCCCAAATGATGTCAGCGCTAGTGGACAAGCACATATAGGAAGTGGAAAGCTCGGCAGAAGCCGAGAGGTGACTGATTTGTGTATTCCTTGTCATCGTACATAACATGATTCTTGAGAGGGCAACATTCAACTGCAATGTAGTACGGTAATTAGCTGCTACTGTTTTATGAGTAATTCATAAGCCTGCAACTTTTATGCTATGAGCATAAAGTGTGTTTATAACGTATATGGTAGAAAATGAGTAATGCAATATTTTGTACAGAAAAGAGACAAATCTTAACTTCACAGACTGTATGTGTTCAAATGTCTATGGGTTTATAAGAGTATGTGATTGTGTGAGCGTGGGTGAGTGTGAGCAAGTGTGCATATGAGTTACTGCTTTTATCACTGAGGATTTTGGAGAAGTCTGTGAAGCTGGGCACTAGTGTTTCATACTTCTTACAGCTTAGAAACTGTATGCTGATGCAAAACATGGTGCTTTATTAACTTGTGTAACTTAATTAGAGTTATAGTTAAATGTTTTCCTTAATTTTATTCCCATTGTTTTTACTATGACTAGATTTCATGAGCAAAGATGCTAAGAGGTATACAGAGATGTTAAGATTTATATAAAACAATACCTACTGACTGCACCTGATTTTGCAAAATCTATCTAAATTTTGTCTTACATCTTTTACCCTGTCCCTGATTTTTCTCATAAATCACAGACAAAACAAATCAATAATGTTAGATAGTACAGTTTTTAACTTATTGCCAAACAAATCTGTGATGACTCAAACCTGTTGCTCTATTAACGTTTAAGTGAAGTATAAGTAATTGCTATACATTGGTCCTGATTTGCCACTTCCCATTATTTTTAGCTATATCCAGAATTCTTGAGGAAAGAAGTAAGAGCTATGGGAAATAATGCCATTATGGTGGGAATAGCTGAAATAATACTTTTACATACATGACACTGGGGAGTGAGCTCTGTCGGGGCATAGCCCATGATGTATAAGAAAAGCAAAGTAAAGAAGAACAATAACTGGAGAAGGTGTTTTTCATTTTCTTTCTGTTAGACTCTTAAAACTGCTTATACTACATTGTTCCAATTTTAAGTAATTGTGATATTGCTTGTCAATTCATCCAAAGCAGCTGTGCGATTTCTTTGCCTATGTGAATATTTTGATTGGTGGGATTTGTGTACAGTGCATGCAGATGCCTGAAAAAGCAGGTATAAATTCTGAAGCAGAGAGTAACACAATATTTAACACAGAGTCCCAAGGGGAATGCTGAGTGCTAGGCTGTACTTCAATAGGATTTTCATGTAAAGCTACATTCAGATGTGATCAGCCAACTGAAGTTTGATATTGACACTTAAAAAAAAAAACTTTATTAAAGTAGAACAGTGGATTTGGTAATCCATGTTTAGCTTATGAATGCCTATTGTTTTCTGGTGAATCATACATTTCTGAGACAATAACCATATCTGTTTATAATACCTTTATGCTTTTACACAGACTTTAGAGGAATTGTAAATTGTAAATCAATGTAGGGAAGACTAGACAACATTCCAAAACATCCATTAGGGTCAGTGAGACTTGGGCTATTTTACTGTTACTAGATAAAATAAAATGCTAATGTCCAGCAAGAAGCCAACTGTACATCATCAAAGCAGAGAAAATAGATGCTGGTAGTAAGGTACCTCATTGCATGCTTCATTTTATATATAGCATTCACTAATCTAATTTTTCCTTTCATCTGCACCAATACCTAGACGTTTTTGCCTATATCCACTCATCGATCCATTCATCTGTTAAGCATCTGTGTTTTTGGAAAATGCAGTTACGTAAGTGTCCTTTTTATCTCTAAGGGTAGTATTCCTTCTGCAAAGTATGCTGGTCACCCGGATCCTATATTAAAGGTTTATTTTAGATATTCTAGACTTATTGTACATAAAAACTACTATTAGTTAATGAGATCTGACCTCTTGATGCTTGTGTTATGGTATACATGGACAGATGAACATAAAGTGACTTGTGGGATTCACTGTTGTGTTACTTAAAACTTGAATATGTGTAGACAGTATTATACTTATTAGTACATTTTTCTAAGATTTGTAAGACAAGTTTGTCCACTTCTCTCAAAGGATGAAATGTGAATCGGTATTCTTTATTGGATTACTATGCTGAGAACACTGGGACAGGGCAATTCTGGACTGCTTAGTGCTATATTTTCACTTGTTTATTGTTTTTAGTAGAATATTACATTTCTGTATAAGACAGTATGTGTTACATTGAGAGAAATTTTGAGAGATTCATTTGAATGATTTAGACAAATATCTCTCCGTCTTCTATATTGCATACTTATATATATTTGTGAGAAAGGAAACAAAACATGATTAATGAATGTATATTTGATAACTTACAATACTTCTGTTAATATAATAGATCTAAGAAATCTGTTTCTGACTGTATATATATCCTTGTTTGAAGAAAATTATTAATACAAAATAGTTTAATAACTATTGATAGATATTACTATCATATTATACTAAGTTAAAAGTGGTTAAATAGTAATTAGTCAAATAGTTATATACTATATTTGTGATACTTTATATTAGAGACTAGCTAATACTTTTTTCTATGTTTTACACATACACAATAATTTACACTGTATTTCATTTTTGTGATTAACATATTATATCATATGAAATATATCTAGTTAAATTTTAATAGATTTAAGTTAAAATAATCACTAGTTTTATATCTAATCACTATTACTTAATACATATTACTGGTGGTAGCTGTGTTCTGTTGCTACAGTTTAAGGGTTCGATCTCAGTGACAAATGTCATTGAGACAGGGAGTTAATAACTCCAAGCGGGGAGCTAAATTGTGATTTTATAATCTGTATTATATGTTCATTATTAAAAAACAGTTTCTTTTGACATCCATTTTAATCTATTCAAATAGAACTATAAGTTACAATGCTCATGATATATGTGTTTCCCACTATGAATCAATGTATAGTACTTGCAGAATGAACAAGTTTATGGTTGGAAAGAGATTCTCAAATTACACATTTTATATTGATATGTTATTAATTAATCATACACCCATGCCTATATAACATGACTATATTAAAAGGCTTATCGATTAATATAAATGGTCTAAGTAACCCCATCAGAAGAGGTAGTTTGTTTAAATATCTAGCCCTACATAAACCAAATTTAATTGTTTTACAGGAAACTCATTTAATAGCAGATAATATTAAGTTCTTGAATACAAATAAATATACAATCATTGCAAGCTCAATATATGCAAAAAAGAAAAGGGGGGTTGCAATTTTATGGGACAAATCACTTCCTTTACCAAAAATAATTAAAACATATCAAGATAATAAAGGATTGCTATGTTTAGCCATTATTGAAATAAACAAAAATATATACAATAATAAATAACTACTGGTTACCTGGAATAGGTACTAATACTATCAAACAACTTTTATCTCAAATAATATCCCAGTCTGACGGAAATATTATCATGGCAGGGGACTTTAATTGTATTCTAGATTTAAAAGATACAACCACTTTAGCAAATAGAAAAATTACCCCTCAAACAAAACAATTAATAGCATTTATAGACTCCTACCTGCTCAAAGATATTTTTGACTTCACTGATCATAGCTTTCTAAAATACACATTCTATTCCAATAGACAGAAATCATATTCCAGAATCGATAGAATACTATTCTCCACACAAATTATAAATGACTTAAATAACAGCAAAATCATTTATTGTCCAATCTCCGATCATAATTCCATTATATTTGAATTAAATATCAACATCCCTAATGCACAAATAAAAAGAATACCTGCATATCTTATCCAACTTAAAGATTTTCAGTCATTTTTAAAAGAAGAAATACAAAATTTTATAATTATAAATTCAGCATCTAATAAACATGACATATATGTTTGGGATGCACTAAAAGCTTATCTATATGGACAAATTAACAAATGGTATTACAATAAAAGGAAAACATGGGATAAAGATATGGAAACATTACAGAACAGGCTCGGTTTATTGCATCTCAAAAATAGAGACAATCTTTCTTCTAAAAACATTAGAGAGGAAATAAGCAAAATTAAACAAAGAATATAGAAACATACTACATCATAAGACAATGATTACATTAGAAAAATATAAATTCCTTGCTTATTCACTAAACCCTAAACACTTAACTAATCTCAAGAATAAAACTAAAAGGATGAATAAACATAATCATATTAAAAAATATATTCCCTGAAGAAAAAGAAAGAAGTATACAATATACAAGATATAATAGAAGAATTTAGAAGTCACTTTCATACAATTAAATAAGATACACATAATATAGAAAGTAAAGGCAACATTAAGCATTTTATTAATAAAAATCTTCATAATAAACTTAATAAACAACAAATAGAACTTATTGATAAACAAATTACCCTAGCCGACATACAAACTCAAATCAATAAGCTCAAGCAAAATAAGGCACCTGGAAATGGTGGTATCATACCAGAAATATACAAAGTTATACCCAAATCATCTATTTCATTACTCCATAAAGTATATAGTACAGCTCAAAACAACTTCATAATACCTCCCTCATGGAAATATACATTAATTTCACCTATCTTAAAACATAACAAAGACCCTAAATATTGTTCCTCTTACAGACCTATTTCCTTATTAAATACTGACTACAAGATGTTTATGAACATATTCACTGAAAGACTAAAAATGTTTTTACCCCAATTAATTGATGAGGATCAGACAGGTTTTGCAATCAATAGAAACACTCATGATAATTTAAAATGAACATTAGCTCTTATTGACTTCTCACAAAAGAAAAAAAAGAACCTAACTTTAATTAGTTTGGACATAAATGCCACTTTTGATTCAATTAATTGGGATTACTTGTTCACATTATTGGAGTGTTTAAATTTTTCATACAATTTTATTAATCTATTAAAACACTTGTATGATGGTACATTTGCTTATATCAAATTAGGTACATATACTTCAAATAAAATTTCTATCATAAAAGGTACCAAGCAAGGTTGGCCACTATCTCCATTGTTGTTTACAATGATAATAGAACCGTGGGCTAATGATATTAGGAATAATAATAAAATAGAGGGTTTAGAGCTTGAAAAAGATATAACAACTAAAATTAAATTATTCGCAGATGATGCTCTCATCTCTACAAAAGGAAATAATTCTTCAATATCAGCCCTGTTTGATTCAATTAAGATTTTTCAAAAGATGTCTGGGCTGTCTTTTAATGACAACAAAACTAAAATGTTACCCATATACTCAAATACAAATAACAAATCTAACTATAACTTCTAGCAGTTAAATAGTACAGATCAAATTACTTATTTAGGAATAATTTTAGCTAAAAACATCAAAACAATAATACAATTAAATTATAATAAGTGTTTCTAAAATATTCAAAACCTATTTTTAAAAAGGAATACAATAATTTTCACTACAGAAGAAAGATTAACTATTATTAAAATGATTATTCTACCCAAAATATTATATATTATACAATCCATTCAAATATTCCCTTCAAAAAAAATTACTAATAAGTTAAATACTTTAATAAAATTATTTTGGTCCAGGAAAAAAATAAGAATATTCATTAATCAACATCAAAACAGTTGGAACAATGGTGGGATAGCATTCCCAGATCTAAACCTTTACTCTATTTCCTCAATAATCAAAACAATTACTCAACTTTTAGATACTACATACTCAGCTAAGTGGAAACTGTTATGGGTTTCATCAGCTCTACAGTTAATTTCCAGACCATCTACACACAAATTAGAAATAATAAGTAACCCCTTTTTATGGATCCTAAAAGATTATTTCACTATACACATAAATCTCAATCATACTACTAGCTACATTCATAATATTATAACAAATTTTAAAAAAATTATATATAAACACCCCAGATACAAAGAATGCTTCTTTTTGTTATTCCCCATAGCTTTCACACAAGAATCCTTTATAACTTCAGACATAAATAAAATTACCATATTTAAGCATAATGATCTTAAGTTTTGGTTCCAACTAACATCAGGATATAAAACCAAATCAGTTGAATACATAATACAGGAATATCAAATAGACAATGCAATGTTGCTAGATATACAAACACTTTTACTGACTCTAGCTAATAAATTAGAATTGATCTCATCAATTACTAAACATGAATCCAGTATTCTACTATACCATTTTCAATCAATTTTACTTCATAAGTATACATATTCTGGCAAACATTTTTTTTATTTATATAACTATAAGGGAAGAAACTTTCAGATGTCCACAGAACTTCTGGAACTATTTTTACTCTATCAATAATAATCTTCCTACCAACTTAGACAAAGCAAATATATTACAATCAGCAGGGAAAACTACTTTATCTTTGAATTGGAAATTATATACCTGGAGATATATAAACAGATCATTCTACACTCTTCAATTAATGGATAAAATAAACAAAAAACAAAATATTTGTAATAAATGTAAATCAAATATAGACATAAACTTGGCACATGTGTTTTACGAATGCCATACTTTAAATACTTTTTGGGGGAAAATAAATAATTTACTTCAAGCACTTTGTTCAGACAATTTCACATTAAATAAATCTCTGGTGTTATTTAATACTCCTGTTCCATAATGTGTCAGAAAAATAAAGTATCCACAACCATGGGCTATACTGGCAGTAGCCAGAAATACCATAACAAAAAAATGGATTTCAGAATCTCCTCCTTCCTTTTCTGAGTTCAAGAATCTGTTAAATGTTGTAGGCCAACTGCAATTGAAAACTATATACTCAAGGACAACATCAAAAACCATACAATCTTCAATTGTGGGTTAATCTGCAAAACATGTTGAAGAAGAACAACTCTCTATAACAAATTACATTAGTTTCTTTCATAATGACAATATACATTATAATCAGATATCAATAACACATTGTAAATATATTAATGGATGTCTATGTAAGTACTTTAGTTGGTTCATTTCTTCGAGTTTGGTTTATATCAAACATGTAATTTATATAATGTAATTTATATATGTTAAAATTTTCAGGTTACAGTTTTTACTATGATTTTATGTGATTGTTTACAATTTTGAATGTATTAAAATCAATAAAATTGTTTTGAAAAAAAAAACTATAATAATTGTGCTGTACGATAGTCTCCATAGCATCAATAAAAAAAATTGAAAAGAGGCCCCCTCAATGTACTATATTCTAATAAAGCCTCTGAAAATAATTCCAATCCTATTTCATGTGGTATGGAGCTAAACAAGTCTAGTACTTAGTTAGTTAGCATATATAGTTATTTATCAAGACTGTTACATGTTCTACGTGAGGAAAACAGAGATCCCTACGTTAAAGAATTATTGAGACACATAATACTTATAATGCATTATACAAGCATACACTCTCTTGTGGGGTTTGGCAAGGATTTTGTTTTGGTATCTTGGACATTAATAAGAAAGACATTAGGGGGGTTTGGTCAAATAACATACATAGATGTGAGTATAGATGGCAGATTTTGTTAAATGCCACCCACTCTCCAGGTCTGAACGACCATGTTTCCCTTGTGCCTATACTTAAAAAAAGAGTGACAACTATGAACTGTGAAAGTTTTTATGGAAAGTATTTGAATAATATAGTTTTGTTTTGTATTCATATTAATAAGTATTTTAATTTAAAATGGTAATAACTAATACATTGTGATTTTAGAATGACTACTTGAATGTTTTAAAAGCTCATGAACACTTTTATTGGATAATTGAATTATTTAAGTACCTAACTGATGTTAATTAATTCAAGGATAAAAGCACTTTGTGACTGGATGTTAACTGTTTTGATAAAGTCCTGTAGTGTGGCGGACAAAAGCGCTTGACTTATTTTGTGGCTGTGAATGAAATTAAAGATTTTACTTTGGACTCTTCTTTTGGTTCCTGGTCTATATATATATATATATATATATATATATATATATATATATATATATATATATATATATATATATCCATGTATCTATATAGATATATACACATATTCATATCTACATACATATATGGATATATATATATATATATGGATATATATATGTACATATATATATATATATATATATATATATATATATATATATATATATATAGGTTCATAGGTAACTACTAGGCTATCTGCCTGAGGGCATCTATAAGCCTAGCCAGAATGCATTGGCTTTTGCCACCCCCTTAGATTAGTTCTCTGTGCCTCAGTCCAGCAGAGCCATTAGTTCCCGTGCCTCTGTCCAGCAGAGCCAATGCAGTGATCCCTGGGGTAAATTTCCTGCTTCCCATCCACTCATCAAGGGTTCTCTTGAAGAGTTTTAGTGAGGGGCTCTGCCTAATGTAGACTGGAATCCTGTTCCAAAGCATAGGGAGTCTCTGGTACAGGAATCTATCCCTCCAGCATGTCCTATTTATCACTGCAGTAAGGTTTAGATCTCTAGACCGTGTGGCACTTGGGGAGTTGTTTTTTTTTAGGTGGAGCATGTCCATCAATTCTGGGTTGGACATGGCCTTGTATGTCAGGCAGAGATCACCTCTGAGTAAGCGGTATGCAACCGAGTACAGCTGGAGTTTCTTCAGTTGGGCTGCATAGGGCATATGTTTGAGGCCAGTAATCCTCTTGGTGAGGTACTTCTGTGGTCTTTCCAGATTTTTCAGGTGTCTTGTAAGGTACATCCCAAATGGGGCATTGCACTCTATGATTTGTCTGATGAGTGATGAGTAGAGGGGCACAATAACCTTTTGTTCTAGATGCGAACCCTTTTGTGATTAGGTGGGCCACATAGAAGGATTTTCTAACCACCTTGGCAATATGATTATCAAAGGAGAGATTACTGTCTACTTGGGTCCCCAGATCCCTTATTACATTTTCTGTATTTAGGGGACTATCACGTATGTGGTAGTTCATGGGTACTTTGTTTTTTCCAAAGGGGATGACTATGCACTTTTTGGCATTTAGCTTGAGGCCATGATTTTGACACCAGGTATCTGTCTCAGTGAAACCCTTCTGGAGGATATCTTTATCAGCTGGAGAATCAATTATGGTCCCCAGTTTGGAATTATCTGCAATCTTGGTCAGCCATAGTCCTCCTGTGCTTGCCTGTACCTCTGAGAAGTATATAACAAACAAGAGGGGTCCCAGGACTGAGCCCTGGGGGATGCCACTTGTAACTGGTTTAGAGTCAGACCTAGAGCCTGCATCTCTCACCGTGTGCATTCTATCTGTGAGCCAACTAGCGACCCATCTCATGACATAGGTGTTTATGTTTAGGTTGGTGAGCTTGTCTATGATACCATAATGGGGAATGGTGTCAAAAGCCTTTGCAAGGTCTAGGTAGGCTATGTGGGCCTCTTTTCCCTCATATAAAGCCTTGGCAACTGTCTCAAAGAAGTCCACCAGGTTTAGGAGGCATGATCTGCCCTTAACAAAGCCAAACTGGGTAGGGTCCAATGTTTGAAGGTTCCCAATGTCTCTGTTAATGAATTCCATGATGATGCTCTCCATAGTCTTGCAAATCAGGCTAGTCAGGCTTATAGGGTGATAGTTCCTGGGGTTTGTTGTGGCTCCACCTTTGTGGAGTGGGATAACTGTTGCTGTGTGCCACTCTATGGGCATGTAACCTGTAGAGTGGCTGAGTTTGAACAGTGTGTTTAGGTGAGGGGTTAGTTCATTTTGGAGCTTGTGTAAGACACAGCCTAGGACACCTTCGGGTCCCATTTATACTGTATTTCTGTCTTTGAATAGGGCTGTTTTAACCTGTGTGTCAGTGATTGCCGGGGCACTACATTCTTCTGGTATGGTTACGGGCCCTTTAGGGATGACAGGGTGGTGAAGTTTGCACTAAACCTGTCTGCCAGAATGTTAGCAATATCAGTTGGTTCAGTGTATGTTGGGCCATTCTGCACTAACTCAGAGCAGATATGAGAGTTTCCACTTGGGTTCTTGACATAGCTAAAGAACACTTTGTGGTTATCTTTGGAGTCCTTGGCAATATTTCTTTTGAAGCTAGCCTTGGATGATTCTATGAGAGAGCATAGTTTCTTGCTGATACTGATCAGGGAAATCTTTCCTTCTTGGGATTTTACTCTTTTCTGCACTAGTTTCCTCCTTCTATTGTATAGCTTGTTTATGGTAGGTGTCCATCAGACTGGTTTCCTTTTCTTGGAGGAGTGAGTCTCGGTTTTGCTTGGGATAGCATGATCCATGCATTCTTGCAGGTGCTCAGAGAGTGCCTTTGTAAGGGATTTCAGCAGTTTGGACAGCATTGTCCTTTAGCATTGGGGCTGTGAACCATTCCACCTCAGTCTTAAGTACAGTGAAGTTTGCTTTTGAAAAGTTTTTCACAGTAGTTTCCTTGATTGGGGGTGGGGGCGGAATGTGGATATCCAGAGTGATTAGTCTATGGTCTGATCTAACCAGCGAGGGTTTGACCTCCAGTTTAGAACACCAGTCATCCATGTTGATGATGACCAGGTCCAATATGTTGTCACCTCTGGTGGGGGTGTTTACCAGTTGATCCAGGGCATTTGAGTTTATGAATTCTAGGAAGCGTTGGACAAGGGAGTTAGTATTTGAGTAGTTCTTCCAGTTAATGTTTGGGTAATTGAAATCACCCGATATTAGGGCATTTGGTAGGACCTTCATATTTTCCAGTGTCTCCAGAAATGCGGAATTTGGGTCTTGGGTCATAGTGGGTGATCTGTATCGTTCTACAATTTGAATTGCAGTTTTGCCCATTGTTAGTTGCACATAGAGGATCTCTGAGGCATTGTGCTGTGCCACTAACCTGGAGGTGTGGGTATGCTTGATAAATATGGATACATCCCCACCTTTTGTGTTTTGGTCGGGGTTCTGTGGCCGAAAAGTATGGTATGAGTTATAGCCTGGTAGTGCTGGGTGCTCTCTGGAGCCTTAAACCAGGTTTTTGTTACTGCACAGATATTGATGTTCTCCATACTGAGTAGTGCCTCAAGTGCATGCATTTTGAGGTTTAGATTTCTGGCATTGCGTAGCATTACCCTCAGTTTTTGTTACTTGTGCTATTTATGGGGGTGGGTTTGTCTTTTGAGCCTTGCCTTAAAAAGGCACTACGGGGGCGGCAAAAGCCTTGGCCAGTATTTGAAAGCCTAAGGGTGACAGGTGCAAGCCATCTCTTGTGAAGCAACGTGGCTTATCGAGCATGTCATCCCAGGTGGACAGATACTGGATCCTCTTTGAATGACACCAGAAACTTAGCCAATTGTTGAAATTGATAATTTTTTCTTTATACTGTGGCATAATTCTTGGTGAGGGCAGGATGCTGCTCAGGGTCAGGGTCATACTGGCCTGGGCTACATGATCAGAGAGCTCTTCTATGTCTCTTTTCATGTAGTCCAGGGAGGTACATCTCAGGTCATTCACACCAACATGGACAATGACAGAGTCATATTTGTACTTGTTCTGGAGTGACCTGAGTGCTTGTGTTATGTGGTGGATCCTGGCTCCCGACAGGCAGCTAACTGTAACCTTCACCTTGTCCAGCCTAGTTAGTGGGACATCAGTGTGCTTGACTATAGAGTTGCCTATTACTAGTGTGTTGGGTATGTTATTTTGCCTTAAGGGCTGTGATTGCATGGCACACTGATTATGTGAAGTATGTGTTTCATGGTTTGTGATGGGGTGTGTAGGTTGCTTGGCTGTCTGCTTTGGATGTCTCTTGTTTTTTTTTTATAGATTTTTATTTAGAGCCTCTGAGTTTCTTTTTGTGTATTTATGTGTGTTATTTGCCATATATATATTTATATATATATATATATATATATATATATATATATATATATATATATATATATATATATACACACACACACACACACACACACACACACACACACACACACACACACACACACACACATATAGTTATAGATATCTACATATATATATATATATATATATATATATATATATATATAATGTATACACATATATGATATACATACATATACATACTATATATATATATATATATATATATATATATATATATATATATATATATATATATATATATATATGGTTCCCCTTCACAAGATTGAATGAATGGAAACTCGAAATGCATAAGCTTGAGACCAGAATTGTGAATGGGAAGTTTTGGGTCAGAAAAAAGAGTTCAATTACCTTTACCTTGCCTTCCATTCAGAGTGTTCCAACACATTTGGTGTATAGTATGCCTCTTGCGGATGGGGCCTTTGCCATTCTGGTACAGCAATCTGTAGATAGAGCTCGAGAATTGGGTCTTGTTGTTAGAAGTAAAGTGGGCTCTGTGGTAAATGAACATGTTTTTTCCGGTCTAGCCCTCCCTTTCAAGAGGCACAGGGTGAAGTCGATCGAGAGTTTTTCAAAGGTAAATGGGGTAAAAAGGAAGCAACATTTCCAAGACAGCAGTTATACTCCGAAAAGGATGTGGAACATGAACAATGCAACTTAGTGTAGAACATTTCAGATGAGTACTTACGGACCTTGAATATAAGGTACTGAACAGAAGTTTGTCATTAATTCCTGCCCAAATGGCTGATTTACCTGAAACTTTATTACACTTTAGACTGTTTATATGTAATTTGTCTTTGAAAGTTATTTTTAAAGATCAAGAATTTAGTGATGCTACTTGTCTTTTAAAAAGCCTAGTGCTTTTATACTTGCAACTAATCCTGCTTTTGAAATTTTCTCAAATTGTGTGAAGAAGATGTTTATAATTATTTTTTTGGTAACAGAAAATGTAATAAGTTTGTGAACCTATCTATTAATGAAAAATTGGCTCTCAGTAATTTACATAATGACAATACTATAGTTATTCGCCCAGCCGATAAAGGGGGGTCAATAGTTATTGTGACTAGGGACTATTATTTTGATACTATCAGGAATATTTTGAGTGATTCTAATGCCTATAAGAAAATTGAAGTGGTTGCAAAAGAAGCAATGAAATTAAGAGTACAGAGAGCACTTATGGAAACACTGCAGATGGGTATAATTTCCAAGGAAATGTTTCAGTATTTTATTATTGAACAACCACTGGTTCCATATTTACATGGGTTACCTAAAGTACATAAGGACCCACAAACCCCTAAATTTAGACCTATTGTTTCAGGCACTGGCTGGTCAACAGAATCTTTTTCCATTTATATTGAAAAACAATTGAGACCTATACTGGACAAATATGACTTAGTATTAAAAGACAGTAAGCAATTTCTTGAACGGCTTTATATGTACTTGAATTCTATAGAGTTTTGTGATTTTGATTTTTTTGTTACCATGGATGTTGTATCTCTATTCACCATGATTCCCAATTCAGTAGGAATAGAAATGATGAAAGCATTTGTTTTAAGAAATAGTGAATACAGCTTACAACACCTTGACCTTAAATGTTTTTTTTGCTGGAAATGACTGTAGAACATAATGTGTTTATTTTTGAGCACCGTTATTATTTGCAATTGGCTGGCATAGCTATGGGCACTCCTTGTGCCAATAGCTACGCCAACCTTGTGTACTAGTCCGTTACTTCAAAATCTGAGGTTAATGCAAGAATAGAAATGACACAAGACACCAAGGCTCAAACTTAACTTATTAATTTATTAAGCAAAACTTTCCTAAATGTACAGTAAAGCTAATACTAAATAAACAGAAATACTAATAAATCATGTACTTACAAGCATATGCATAAACAAAATCATCTTTGCCACTGATAGGGAAACTTCAAATCCTATCCAGTGCAGCTATCTGTTCAGTCAAGGCAAGGCCGACACTGGCGAAATGTCTCTAAGCTCAGTTCAGGCTGGTGCTGTGATCAAATCCGGATGCTGATGATGATGATTTTCATCTTAGCCTTTGAGCTTTTATAATCTTTTTTGAGTTGACAGAATATTGTAGAAAGATCTGACATTACAGGCTCATCATGAGTTGATGGAATATTTTAGAAAATTACAGATCATTTCCTAAGTTGTAAACAAGTCTCGTAATGTCTGGTCTTGTGCCCTACTTCCCTTTTTCAGAGAACAGTTAGCTCACAACCTTGTGATATAGTTCCTATTTGAAATCCCCACATTCTGGTAAACATCTTTAAGCCGATTAACAACTTATAGGTTAACAAAATTTCAGTAATACCAGTAATCAGTGAGCAAGGCCTGCTCTTAAGCATATAGTATTGTTACAATATTAGCAGCATATAGTGATGTAGTGGCATATCAAGAACTAGCAATAATCAATCTAGCAATAATTAAACATACACTGTGATATGTGGCTCGAGGCATAGAAAAAACTGGTAGGCTGTGTGGATCCGTCACAGGCCACCCCTTGCATCGAGCAACGTACGCTGTGTATCCCTTATAATGGTTAAAACTGACAACATCAGTTTGTACCTTCTCATCACTTTACAATAAATGCAGCATGATATTATGCAAAATAACACAGAAATTATTGTGGTCAAAAGTAAAGGATGCAATAACAAATTAAACCACACTGAAGCCTTAGATGACCACATAAAAACATCATACCAATGCGAAACAGTTATATCCTGTATTTCATTTGCAATTTTTACAATGGTACCTTTATCTTTAATCATTTTAATCACTGTTTGATGCGCATCATTTAGTGTTTTATTTAGAAGTTGCAACACTGTTTGTCCTTCCTGCTTAATCTGTTGAAAGTCCGAATTGGACTAGAGATGGCCACTTAAAGGTGTGTAATGGTTCTATGCTAGCATTAAATGTGACGTCCATCCATCTAGTCAGTCTAATCAATTCTCCGGTACAAAAATCAATAATTGCATGGATATTACTTTTACAGTATGCTCCACCAGTTGTGATCATCCCATCACTCCAGGCTAATTTACAGGAGGATATCACACAAACAGTGGTATCATTTAGCTGGTAGATGTCTGTACCATTTACTACATACCTGTGCCAGGTGCATTCCCCAGTTCCATTATGTAAGCTTGGGTGAGACTTCCTCTTCACCATCATGCATACCCACCCCTGGGGCCAGGATTCACAACCTGCCACATCAACGGGTACATCGTTATAATCAATCAAAGTAGATTCAATTTGAGATACCAACCAATTATCTCCAAATTGCAAGGGCAATGCAACAAATGGACAGACTTGCTTTGTTCCTTTCTTACTAGCAAGATAGTCAAAAATCAGTATACAAGACTTATTTTCACATGCAAAATCTATTGGCTTTAACCAATGATACAGTTGCAGTTCCTTTTGCCAATGGGCTGACTTTTTAGCCCCCCAAGTTTGAGTGAATTGCAAATATTGCTGGTTGGCAGCCAACTGAGATAAGATACAAAAAGTCTGATTTACTTCTGCTGTAAGGTTATTTAAACTCTATTCTGTATATGTATTTGTATGTTCAATCCACCTCCATAAGAAAGTTTGAGTTAAAATACCGTCTACAGTTCTTTGTCCCAGCTCGGGATCGTGGTCTGCTAGTAGCTTAAAGGCCATAATTAGGTCAGTGCCCAAACAGCTCAATTTGCTACGTAGGGTATCTATATCTACACTGTTTAGGAATCCAGTCCCTGTTCCGACTGCACCTAGTGCAGTACCAAGAATACCTGTAACATCACGTTTATTTCTTCTATATCTGTAATGTTTGTATTTGATATGCAAAGAATCAACTGGCCATAATTGTGCAATTTTACAATGTGGATAACTGGTGGTAATATCAACTGCTGACATGTTAACTATCATTTTAATACGTTGTATAACTCTAGTGCTACTTACAGTTTTACATCCTCTGGTATATCTTACCACATGTCCCAAACCATTAAATACAGTCGAACTATTGTCCATGGCATATATCTCCAAATCCGGAGATAGGGTTTCCGCGGTGTCATTTTCCCTTCGAAATTCAGCTACGCAGGAGGAATCTAATGGAGACTTAGCTAAAGAAAATCCCGACTCATTTAGCCTTTGGTACAAACCTCCGAAAGGGTTGGAAACACATTTTTCAGGATGTCTATCACAGTTCAGTCTACATACAGTTGTAATGTTTTCCGTCTGAGTGATGCTCCAAGTTAAGGCAGGCTTGGGTGTCACTGCATATAAATGGTCTGCCAATTTCCAATAAAAGTCACAGTCAGCTGTTAAATTTGCAACATCTTCCCCCTTCGAATAAAGGGACAGGATCAAGACAGTTGTATGGCCCATCTAAGTGTTGTCGTCGGAAAAGGTTGGCTCCTTCCCAAACAGTGGCAATAATCTATGGAGAGGAAAGTACAATGGTTGTTTAGCAGAATCAAGTAATACTAAAACAGTATCACCAGGCCCATCACAAATTACTGTACCATGTTCATTTGGCTGATTGGGTGTGGTCACTATAACTTTCATTCCCAGCCATTTGCTTGGTTTAGTATCACAGTCTTGTAGTAAAATAACAGCATCTTGATGCATACAAATTTCTACTAAAGGTTGTCCCTTTTGAATCATTTGTGTCTTGTTATCTAAATTGATAGCCTTCACTATCACTTCTCGTTCCGGCTCCCATAATGTAAAAACCTCCCAACTTTCTCCTAATAGCCCTTTTTGCCCCCAGTGCCAATTTTCTGGGAGAGAGAGTTTCCAGCCTGTCTCAACTAATGCCATATTTTGTGCTGGCACTCTTTGTTCAGTCAATGCACATAGCCAGAATCGAGTTTGATCAGTACTTGTCAAAAGAGGGTATATGGCATTCGGATTCAGCTTTTCTATTTTCAAAACACAGCAGGTGGATTGAATGTCATTCATATGCATTTGCAAGGGAGTTCCTTGATGCTTCCGGGGTCTGTTATTTAGCTGACTCACAGCTAATTCTAATACTTTTGCCCAGCCTCGCAACGTTCCATCATTAGTGTTCTTTCGAATTTGTTCTTTAAGGAGCCCATTATACCTTTCAATTAAACCAGCAGCTTGAGGATGATATGGGATATGCAGCACCCATCGAACTCCATTTTCCTTTGCCCATTCTTGAACCTCTGCTCCAGTAAAGTGGCTGCCTTGGTCACTTTGGATTTCAGTGGGAATCCCATATGTCACACATAATTTATTCAATCCTTTTAACACTGCTTGCTGGTTTGCCTTTTTGCATGGGGACACCATTAGTAATCCTGAATAAGTGTCTACCATCGTCAGGCAGTATTGCTGATTTTGATCTAGTGGTAAAGGACCAATAAAGTCTATTTGCCAGATCTGTGCTGGGCGGCTGCCTCTGTGAATGTGTCCGCATGCTTCTGCTTGCAGTTGCTTCTGTTTATTTTTTTTGACAAATTTCACGCTGCTTTATAACATCTGTAGTTATTTCCCTATTCAACTGCATACCATGTCTCTGGGCCCATTCTATTGTCACATCTCTTCCCAAATGTCCACTCCGATCATGGGCCCATCTTGCCATACTAGCACTTTCGGCTTTTTCTTCAGTAACACGTACCGCGGCCATCTTATCTACCTGCTGGTTATGCCTCCTTTCATTTGTTACAAGTGATGCATGGGCATCTACATGTCCAACACTGATTTTGCATTGTTGAGCTTTTTCCCAAATCCATTGCCAATCTTCTGAACCTCCCCATAGAAGTCTGCCATGGATCTTCCAATCCTGTTGCTGCCAGGCAGGTAACCAGGTTGTCAATCCCTTATAAACTGCCCAGCTGTCAGTATAGATGTATGCTTCATCCTCAGGTGATAAACTATCGATGACCAGGGCAACAGCTCGTAATTCTGCCTGATTATTTGAACCGGCAGTACCTTCATCAAATAACACAGTTTCTGTTCGTGGGCAATAAGCCACTGCAGTCCAGGTCCTACCATTTGATCCAATTTTGGCAGAACCATCAGTAAACCATGCAAATTTCTGTTTTTCTGCATCTAAATTATCAGATGGTAATGCTTCAGTTATTGGAGACTGTGGAAGCTCATGTCGCTGTTGTTCTATCGCATCAGCATCATCCAGAATTACCAGTCCAGCCAACTGTTGTTGTACCTGAGACACTCCAGGCACGATGTTGGCCCTTTCCTGTAAATACCACTTCCACTTTTGTATGGTCGAAGATTGTGCTATCAGGGTTTTCATCAAAGTATTGTCTCGTAACCACCCCTGGATTGGGTAGTCTATCTTAACTGTCACTGTTTGTTGTTTAGTTATTCCTTCCACATGAATCAATGCTGTGTACACCGCCAGTACATGCTGCTCAAGGGGGCTATATCTCACCTGTGCTCCAGTCAGGGATTTGGACCAAAACCCCAAGGGTCTCTTTTTCCCAGTGTCATCCTTCTGCCACAGCCCCCAAGACATAACATTATTGGCAACTGTTACTTCAAGGACAAAAGGTTGTTGTGGATCAACTGGGCCCAGCCCCACGCTCTGTTGTAGAGCCTTTTTTGCTTCTTCAAAAGCCGTTTGTTGCTTGGGACCCCACTGAAAGTCACATTTTTTCCTAGTTACATAGTGAATGGGTCACAAAATCAGCCCAAGGTGAGGTACAAATGCTCTCCAAAAGCCCATTGCTCCCAAAAAGGCCTGTGCCTGCTGTTTCGTTTTTGGGACTGCAATTTTCTGGATACTCTCCAGTGCTGCTGCAGGAATTTCCCTTTTCGCTCCGTTCCAAATCATACCAAGGAATTTTACTGATGTCCCTTGTTGTGTTTTATTCTCATTTATAGCCCACCCTCTGTTCTGAAGGTGCTGAACTACAGTTTTTAGTGCGATATCCACATCAGATTTTTCTCCAGTAATCATTATGTCATCAATGTAATAAAAAATAGTCACTTTGTCCAGCTGCAACTTGGCTAGATCTCTAGCCACTAGTCCATGACACAGGGTAGGGCTGTGCAGATATCCTTGAGGTAACACTTGGAAGGTATACTGCCTCCCCTCCCAGGTAAAAGCGAATTGGGCTCTGCTTTCTTCTGCTATCGGAATGGAGAAGAAGGCATTTGCTAAGTCCAAAACTGCATGATATGGTCCAGCAGAGGAAGACAATCTTTCCACGATAGTAACAATGTCCGGAACAGCTGCTGCTAAGGGTGGGGCCACCTTGTTCAGACCTCGATAATCTACAGTCATTCACGGTGATCCATCAGGTTTCCTTACTGGCCACACCGGACTGTTGAATGGACTCACTGTTGGCTCAAGTATGCCAACCCGAAGCAGTTCTTGGATCGTCTCAGTAATCTCAGTGTGCCCACCTGGGATACGATATTGTTTGATGTTTACTATTGTTTTAGGCATGGGAATACAAAGCGGTTCCCACTTAGCATTGCCTCGAACTACAGCCTTAACTGCGTTGACTGAACAATGCCACACTCCAAACCTAAATGGCGCTACAGTGGTTTCCAAAGTTCTACCCTTTAGCACATCTATCCCTAAAATGTGTTCAGGTACTGGGGCTATCACTGCTTCAATGTAAATAGGAATACCATCCCCAAAAGCTATCTTAATCTTGGTTTTGGTACCTAGTGTCTTTGCCCCTCCATAACCATCAATTTCTACATACTGTCCACGAAATCTACGGGGGTTGCCTGCAAAAATGGTTACTTCTGATCCTGTGTCTACCAGAGCCATCACATGTTGTGGCCCTCCCTTCCAAAAGATGGTAAGGGGTACGTAAGGGCATCGGTCCCCAGGTGTAATTGCTCTTACTGTACCCCTAGCTATTGGGGACCCGCCTACTAGTCAATTTGTCTCTGTTTTTTCGACCGGGGTTCTCCATCCCTTTCCTCCCCAGTCTCTCTCATCATTAAATTCCCCCTTTTGCCACTGTGCTAGTTCCTCATCAGTAGGGATGTCAGGATATAATTGATTCCATCCTACCTTCCCTTCAGTGGTACTCCTGGTTGGACTTCTTGTAGGGGTTTGCTTTTTACTTTCAGAACTTGAACCTTTTTCTTTTTGTTTTTGCTTCCACTTTTTATATAATTCTTCAGTAGCTATCCCATCTATTTCCGCAGCTTCAACCCCCCACCTTAACAGATCCAGAAACATTTGCTTTCTTGTAACTTTCTCCCCTGATTTATCTTTTGATCTCTCCGCATTTGCCTTTCTAGCTCTTCTCTGTTCTTTTTCTTCCACTAATTCTGCCATTTGATTTAGAGTGGCTATTACGTCCCATATCTGCTGACCTACACAGCCTGCCAGGGCGGCCATCAGCTGCCCTTTCCACCACTGTGGTGCGTTTTTGATTAATTTGCTCCTCATATTGCTAGTCATAATTTGTGCATCTGGTCCTCTCGGAATAACTAATACCCCATCCCTCAATTCCATTGAGTAAATGGTAGCCAACATAGCCATTTCCCTTAACTGCTGTATTGCCTCTGCTATTGTTTTCCAAGGCTTATGTTCGTCAGCTACTACCGTTGCATCGGGCCAAGTAGCGCGGAAAGCCGAGGCTAACCACACCACCAGTGTATTCACCTGGGAATCACCATGATCTATATTGTTTACTATGTGCTTTAAACGCGGATGAAATACCAGACATGCTCATTGGTGCATCTCTTCAGCATTTAGAGACACCGCTTCTCCCCCTGTGTCCCAAACCCGAAGAAACCATGCTAAAACTGTTTCCCCTGGCCTTTGCTTATAGATTTGGATTATACTCAATAATTCAGCTTGAGTATAACTCTGCACCTCAATCCATTGTTGTGGCGCTGCCCCTGCAGTCCACTGTCCCTTTTTCTCAATAACTGGGCATGCCTCCACTGACGGAGAATTTACTATTTCAAAATCACTATCACCCTCATCTGTTGAGGGGAGATCACCTTCCCACTTCTCAGGATCAAACTCTGCCTTACACAGCAAAGCACGAACCCGAGGCCTTGAGGGCGGATGGCGTAGCTTTCTCCCGTTTCGTTGTCTATGCTGTTGAATTAATCGAGTAGCTAAAGTCACCGAATTAGACTTCCAGTGCTCAGCTTCCTCCCCTACTTTAACAAGTGCCATGTTTGCCTTCTCCAAGGCATCTCTATCCAGTCTATGTGTGTGTGTGTGAGTTCTTTACATTGCTCTTCCAATTCTAAAACTTTTTCTTTTAATGAATCCACATCTCTGTCTAATTTCTGAATTGCTTCAAAGAACAGACATCCGGCTGCCCCTACCCCCTCCTTCACCTTTTTTCCCTTATCATCCAATTTTAACCCCTCCAAAGCTCTAGCTAGGCTATCAAGGTCTGCCTTAGGTCTTTCCTGCAAGGGCTTTGGAGAAGGAGGAGGTGAAACTCGACTCAATACCTAGGCAAGAGGATCCCACTTCCCAAATAATGCTGTCAAAGTAGCATCAACGCCCAACTTATTTTGGGTGCTTAATGCGGCATCCTTCTTACCTATACATAGGTGTTTTAAAGGAAAAAACATTGGTTGTTGTTGTGACATTTCCACTGCAAACCCCAGATCCTGCCGACTACGCCAAGTGTACTAGTTCGTTACTTCAAAATCTGAGGTTAATGCAAGAATAGAAATGACACAAGACACCAAGGCTCAAACTTAACTTATTAATTTATTAAGCAAAACTTTCCTAAATGTACAGTAAAGCTAATACTAAATAAACAGAAATACTAATAAATCATGTACTTACAAGCATATGCATAAACAAAATCATCTTTGCCACTGATAGGGAAACTTCAAATCCTATCCAGTGCAGCTATCTGTTCAGTCAAGGCAAGGCCGACACTGGCGAAATGTCTCTAAGCTCAGTTCAGGCTGGTGCTGTGATCAAATCCGGATGCTGATGATGATGATTTTCATCTTAGCCTTTGAGCTTTTATCGTCTTTTTTGAGTTGACAGAATATTGTAGAAAGATCTGACATTACAGGCTCATCATGAGTTGATGGAATATTTTAGAAAATTACAGATCATTAATGTCTGGTCTTGTGCCCTACTTCACTTTTTCAGAGAACAGTTAGCTCACAACCTTGTGATATAGTTCCTCTTTGAAATCCCCAAATTCTGGTAAACATCTTTTAAGCCGATTAACAACTTATAGGTTAACAAAAGTTCAGTAATACCAGTAATCAGTGAGTAAGGCCTGCTCTTAAGCATATAGTATTGTTACAATATTAGCAGCATATAGTGATGTAGTGGCATATCAAGAACTAGCAATAATCAATCTAGCAATAATTAAACATACACAGTGATATGTGGCTCGAGGCATAGCAAAAACTGGTAGGCTGTGTGGATCCGTCACACCTTGTAATGGCAAAATGGGAATCCCAATATATTAAAGGCTTAATAGGGAAGAATATAGTATTCTTTCATCATTTTGTAGATGATCTTTTCCTCATTTGGAAAGGAACTGAGGCAGAACTTTTACAATTCTTTGATTATGTGAACACAAGAGTCAGTTTCCTGAAGTTTACTTTTGAATACTCTTCTGAGTTTTCATATTATTTTGATGTACAAATACAGTGGGATAAAGAAGATGGCAGTATTTCCACAAATGTTTATAGGAAAGAATGTTATGTACCTTCTTACCTGCATAGAGATAGTATGCATCCGAGACATATATTCCTCAATGTTATGAAGGGACAAATGTTACGTGCCTCAAGATTAACAGTTAATGATACAGATTTTGAAGAGAGCTTGCTTAAACTCATTAAAGATTTTGAACATAGGGGTTATGATAGCACTGAGATGCAAAAAACGAGTGAAGTAATTAGGAAGGAGAGGAAAAATCTTGGTAAACCTTATTTTTCCTCACCCCAGAGAAGAAATGTTTCAAACCACAGATTTAGAGACAGAAAACTTTGTTTTAATTTAACATACAGTAGTGAAGTCAATGTTTTTAAGAATATAGTTAGTAAACATTGGCATGTTTTGCAAACTGATGAAAATACAGCTGGGATCCTTGGAACTAAGCCCTCTTTTGTTTACAGGAATAAAAAATCTTTAAGAAGACAGTTATGTTACCCTAAATATGAAGGGCAATGTATGAAATATATACTGACAGGCACTAAGATGTGGTGCTTGTAAATTTTGTACCAGTATAAATGAAGTATCCGAGCTTTATACATCCTGACACTGGGCATAAGTTCATGCTTAATGTTAAAGCAGATTGCAACACCAAAAATCTAGTATATTTAGGGAAGTGTATGACATGTAAAAAGTTTTATGTTGGCAAGACTAACAGACATCTCCGTGAATGGATAAGGGACAATTTATATTGTATTAGTAAAAGATTAGAGTACAACGCACTTGCTAAACATGTAGCACAGGAAGGGGATAAGCATAAATTTGCCTTTCAGGTATTGGAGGTTATGAGATTAGGTGATATTATTAATAACACTGAATGCAATGAAACTAGATGGATTCTAAATGATGTAGTTTCCCTGAAATCAGAATTAAAGAACAGGGGTTTGAGAAAGTAATTTATATAATATTTATACTACATTAGTTATCATAATGTATATAAAAAACATATCTAAAAATATATTTAAATATATCTAGATTTTCAGGTCATTGTAAATTTTTAACAGTTTTTATGCATCTTGTTTATACATATGTTTTTTATGAAGGATGTTTTTTACTGTGGTTGTCTTTTTAAATAGTTCTCTTCTTGAGCACATTCACTACTGTTTTACATATCACATGACTAATTATTGTTAATTGATGGAGTACTTAATCCTGTGTTTTTTTGGTCTTTTTGTGAGCTGAACAAGCAATTGTTTGAATTGTGAAAGCGCTCATCTTTTTCATTAGGCTTTTTGACTACACTGGATTTGGAATTTTGTCTTTTATCAGCTGTGGAACTGCACATTTCTTGTTATATATATATATATATATATATATATATATATATATATATATATATATATATATATATATATATATATATATATATATACACATACACACACACACACACACACACACACACACACACATATAGTTATAGATATCTACATATATATAGACATAACCGCTACCCCAAAACAAAACACGTGCAACACATAGCTCACAAAGTCAGTGTGCTGAACAGTCACGGCCTTAAGGCTAAACAACACACCTGATACACTTGTAATAGGTGACTCTATTGTCAGGCACATTGACATCCCGCTCACCACGCTGAACAAGGAGAAGGTCACAGTGAGCTGCCTGTCGGGAGCTAGGATCCGCCACATAACACAAGCACTCAGGTCACTCCAAGGCAAGTACAAATATGACTCAGTCATTGTCCATGCTGGTGTGAATGACCTGAGATGTACCTCCCTGGACTACATGAAAAGAGACATAGAGGAGCTCTCTGAGCATGTAGCCCAGGCCGGTATGACCCTGACCTTGCATAGCATCTTACCCTCACCAAGAATGATGCCACAATATGAAGACAAGATGATCAATTTCAAGGCTCAAAAGACAAACCCACTTCCATAGGTATCACAAGGGATAAGAAACTAAGAGTAATGCTACTCAACGCCAGAAGTCAAAACCTCAAGATGCATGCACTCGAAACTCTCCTTAGCATGGAGAACGTCGATATCTGTGCAGTAACAGAAACCTGGTATAAGGCTCCCGAGAACATCCCAGCACTACCAGGTTATACCTCATACCATGCTTTTCAGCCCCAAAACTTGGACCATACCACAAAAGGAGGGGGAGTATAAATATTCATCAAAGATACCCACACCTCCAGGTTGGTGGCACAGCATGAAGCATCAGAGACTATCCATGTGCAACTAACAGTGGGTAAAACTGCCTTCCAGTTTATAGCCTGCTACAGACCACCCTCCCAAACACAGGAACCCCACTCGGCCTTCCTGAGAACACTGGATAATATGAAGGTCTCTCCAAACACCATTATATTGGGCGACTTCAACTACCCAAACATAGACTGGGAGCATTACTCTAGCTCCAACCCCCTAGCCCAAAGGTTCCTAGAATTTATAAACTCAAATGCTATGGAACAACTTGTTACCACTCCCACAAGAGGGGAAAACATACTGGACCTGATCATCACCAACATGGGGCCTCTATGCTCCAGACCAGAAGTGTATCCCTCACTGGTAATATCAGACCATAAACCAATCTCACTGGATATTCACATCCCGACTCCACCCCCTGCCCTGAAAACCACAGTGAAAAACTTCTCTAAAGCAAATTTCACACTCCTCAAAACCGAGGTGGAATCCTTCAAAGCCCCCGGGCCTGTGGAAAATACGGCCCAGACCACAGAATCCTTTATAAACACATTCTATGAACACCTTCAGGAATGCATGGATCATGCAATCCTAAATAAAACCAAGAATCAATCCTCCAAAGGCAGACGTCCTGTCTGGTGGACCCCAGCCATAAACAAACTATACAATAGAAGGAGGAAGCTACTACATGATAGAGCAAAATCCCAAAAAGGGAAGGCATCTCTGATCAATATTAGCAAAAAACTACAGGCACTCATAAAATCATCTAAGGCCAGCTTCGAGAGAAAAATTGCACAGGACACTAAGGATAATCACAAGGCTTTCTTTAGTTATGTTAGGAACCTGGGTGGGAATTCCCAGATATGATCAGAATTAGTCCAAAATGACAAAAAATACACCGAACCCACAGACATTGCCAACATCCTAGCTGACAGATTCAGTGCAAACCCCCCCCTTCCCCACCAAAAGGGCAAATATCTGTCCCAGCAGAGTGCTGCCCCCCTGACATCTCAGATGCTCAGGTAAGAGCTGCCCTCTCCAAAGCAAAAAACACAGTATCAATGGGACCAGACGGTGTCCCAGGCTGCGTCCTACATGAACTCCAAGAAGAGCTAAACCCAAACATAAAACTACTGTTCAATCTCAGCCTTACTACAGGATATGTACCCAAAGAGTGGCGTACAGCAACAGTGGTCCCTCTTCACAAAGGTGGTGCCTCAACGGATCCTGGAAACTATCACCCTATAAGTCTGACTAGCTTGGTCTGCAAAGCTATGGAAAGGATCATCATGGACCTCATAAATAAAGATATTGGGGACCTACAGACACTGGATCCTACCCAGTTCGGCTTTGTTAAGGGCAGATCCTGCCACTTAAACCTGGTTGATTTCTTTGAAACAGTCACCAAGGCCATTGATGAGGGGAAGGTGGTCCACACAGCCTACCTGGACCTCGCAAAAGCCTTCGATACAATACCCCACTTGGGCATTATAGATAAGCTCACCAGCTTAAATATAAACCCCTATGTCACTAGATGGGTTGCAAACTGGCTCAAGGACAGAACCCACATGGTTAGAATTGCTGGAGCCATGTCAGACTCCAAACCAGTTACAAGTGGCGTCCCACAAGGCTCAGTCCTGGGACCTCTCTTGTTTGTATATATTTCTTGGAGGTACAGGCCAACACGGAAGGACTGTGGCTGACCAAGTTCACAGATGACTGCAAACTGGGCACCATAATCGACTCTCCAGCCAACACAAGCATCCTCCAAAAGGGCTTCATAGAAACAGACAACTGGTGCCAGAGCCATGGCCTCAAACTAAACACCAAAAAGTGTATAGTCATCCCCTTTGGCAAAAACAAAGTGCCCACAAATTACTACATAGGTGGTAATCCATTAAGTACAGAAAAAGTAATTAGGGACCTGGGGACCCAAGTTGATAGCAATCTCTCATTTGACAACCACGTGGCCAAAGTGGTTAGAAAAACATTTTATATAGCCCACCTAATCATGAAGGGATTCACATCTAGATCAGGGGAGGTCATCGTGCCTCTTTACTCATGCCTCATCAGGCCCATAATTGAGTACAATGCCCCTTTTGGGATGTACCTTATCAGACACTTGCAGCAACTGGAAAGACCCCAAAAGTACCTCACCAAGAGGATCAAAGGGCTCAAACAGATGCCATATGCTGCCTGGTTAAAGAAACTCCAGCTCTACTCAGTGGCATACTGCCTGCTCAGAGGCGATCTGTGCCTGATGTATAAAGCCATGTCCAACCCGGAATTAATGGACATGCTGCACCTCAGAAAATCAAAATCCCATCAAGCTACGCGCTTGAGAGACTTGAACCTCAGCACTGAAATAAATAGGACCTGCTGGAGGGACAGATTCATAACCCAGACGCTCCCTTCACTCTGGAATAAAATCACAGTCCAGGTTAGGCAGAGTCCCTCATTGACTCTCTTCAAGAGGAATCTTCATGAGTGGATGGGAGATTGTAGGTTTACTCTGGGTATCACTTCTGTGTCACTGTTAGACAGAGGCACAGTATACTAACCTCAAAAAAGGGCATAGCAAAATTAATTTAAAATGTGTGGCGAAAGCCAAACACACTCTGGCTAGGCTTATAAATGCCCTAGGGCAGATAGCCTAGTATGAACCAATGAACCTATGAACCTAAAAATATATATATATATATATATATATATATATATATATATATATATATATATATATATATAGATATATATGATATACATACATATACATACTATATATATATATATATATATATATATATATATATATATATAGTTCCCCTTTACAAGATTGAATGAATGGAAACTCGAAATGCATAAGCTTGAGACCAGAATCTCGAACTTCCATTCACTCGAAATTGTGAATGGGAAGTTTAGGGTCAGAAAAAAAGAGTTCAGTTACCTTTTTGCAGGGGGCTAGGTCCCCATGCACCCTTGCAGCTGTCATCTAAGAGTTGCATGACTGCACTATACTGGAGGACTGGGAAATCTTCCATTTTGCGCTTATGCATATAGTGCAGAATGGGAGATTTCCCTCTCCTTCATTGTAGTGCGATCTCGGAGTAGGAATATTTAAGTAGGGGGGTGTAGGGGTGCAGATGGGTGAAGCCCCCTTGCAAAAACATAAGAAAGGTGTTTTTCTTTTTTTTTTTTATTTCCTTTCACATTTTCGAGTTTTTGTAAATTCGAGATTCTGGCTTCAGGGTTATGAATTTCGAGTTAATAGGAATTCGATCTTGTGAAAGGGAATTCTCTCTCTCTCTTTCTCTCTCTCTCTCCCGATATATATATATATATTAGAGAGAGAGAGAGATCTATATATGGCCATATATATTTAGTGTAATATATAGATGTATATAGATACATATATATATATATATATGAATATATATGTGTGTATGTACATGTACACATATATCTACATATGTATATGTGTGTGTGTGTGTGTGTGTGTGTGTGTGTGTGTGTGTGTATATATATATATATATATATATATATATATATATATATATATATATATATATATATATATATATCCTTGTTATGTGTAAACATTAGTGATGTGCATACCTTCCCTGATGTATCACATCATATTTATCTAATGTGTATATTTAGATTTAACAACATACATGATTCAACAGTATTATCGCTAACAAGTACTATGCCATTGTAGAAGTCATAGTAGTTGTTCAGTACTATTCAGTATGTGTACTGACAGATATATTTGAAATATAGCAACTGTCTTCACAACTATGATGACTTAGTGGTTAACTGCTGTGACTGTAGTGTACAGGGTCCTGGGTTACAGACTTGCAAGGGCTGTTAATTTTGTTGCTGGAAGAATAAAGGCTGTGGATACAGAGTTGATAAGGCAGTTTTGAGCAGCTTTAAGTGGGTTTGCGTGGGTTTGCATGAAGCTAAGTGGTACTAATGTACGGTTAAGTGTACAGGTGCTTTGCTTGCCAGTGTGCAAATGTGCTTAGCAGTTACATTGCAGCAATGCTGAAACCTGCTAAGCATGGCTCAGCCCTGGTAACCAGTGCTCACATTACAGTCTGATAAAATAGCAGGGTAATGACATATTTGCTAAATGTATTTAATGCCATGCACATAACATGCATCTATGTGCTGTTAATACAGTAGCAAGGGATGTGAGTCTACTGTCTGGGACACTTGAGTATATATGACTTGTACAACACTCTTTTCCATTTGAATGTGTTACATACATGGGTAGTATCCCAGGTTATTTGCAGTCGCACTGGCATGTAGTGTATGATTACGTTACTACTATAGTCAGTGCTTTCCCAAGTAAGAGTAGATTTCAGATTGTAGTACTGGAACCAAACACCCCTGCATGCAGAATTGGGCTCTGAGTCCTCATTGTCATGTTCCTGGTGTGTGAGCTGTGTCTCATTAAATATTTCCTACTGGATAATTATCTGATGTGAAAAATAACTGTAGACTACTGTGTGTATAGCACATGTCAGTGAGAACTGCCATCATGTAGTAATGGCATACCTATCAGTGTCAGATATCTATCTGTCAACACATTCATCCTAATGCATAGTTAGTTGGCTAGCTGATGTCTGTCTGTCCTCTGTACAGATGTGCAGATGTCAGGTATCCATCTTGGTTACTTACAGGCAATCTATGCTTGACTGACACTGACATGTCTGCCCAGCTGTGTTATGAATGCCACAGCTAGGTATCCACACCCTGTATGCACCACATGCCATGGATACCTCAACTACCCTACCACAGTCAACAGAACAAGCTTGGGTACAGGTCTCCAAGACAGACATTGACCATGTTATGTAATACATGTTTCATACATGTCAACTGGAGCACCTCACTGGCCCTCTGCAATAGGCACCCAGATGATTGGCTGATGCATGTCACTCTCACCCTGAGGATCACCCCTGTGGTATCTGTTGATAGATGGCTTGCTGGCACATGGCAGGTGGCATGATACCACTGTACATACATCCTCTACACTTCCCATCTCTCCATGGACAATAGCATGGTATACACCTATGAACACCTGCACCAATGCACCCCAGTGCTGACAAATGTGTAAGTGTGCATTACGGAGAATATCAGTGTCTCTGTGTTTGTAGACCTGTAGCCGAGAATACCCTGAGGCCCTTCACTCCCACCGCACCCCCAATGCCATAGTAAGATGTGGCTGCTGCTCTACCAGGCATTACATGTACCTTGTTATGCTCTTCTCCCTAATGGCTACCTGGGTCTTGCAGTACCAGCACAACACTGTTGTACAAATGGGTTGATATGCATGGGATATCCACTGAGTTCTGGCAAGTGTGTGCATATGTGCATGTGTGTATATATGTAGGGTACAGCATTCTGAGGTCACATTCTTCTATTACAATACACATTGCCACACAGTAATAGGGATAGTGATGTTGCTGACCATAGGATAGGCATGACAATGCATCACCCTACTATGCCTGTGGCATGTTCATTAGATGCATATCCCTGTAGTCGCACTCTTGGGATGGACAAGGGGTTGCATTGCAGTCCTGGTCAATGTGTGATGGTGGGTATGTCAGAGCGCTATCATTGGTTTAAGTGAATACAATATACACTATGGGGTGTGGGTGCTGGGCATACTGTTTTTACACCATGGTACCCCCGGTACATGTCCCATGGTTCACTGTATGGGGACCACTGTCACTATCAACCATACAGGTAACTGATAACACTATCCAGCACAATTATGCATATGCTGTGTGCAACTTATCTGTAACACAATGGACACACAGACAAGGTAGTTAGCCCAGGTCTCTCAGATGGGTGTCTGACTGTTATGTGTTTTTCAGTGTGTATATGATGGTATGTAACACTATGTATTGTCCATAAACAACCAGTACATCCACCATTTCCATACTGTACAGGCCTTGGCATATTCTTCATGTAACATGTAACCTGGAACACACCTCATCCTAAAAGCTGTGTGGTGTGTGCAATTAAAGCCACACACATCAGTAGCACTACATATCTAGGTAGGGGTCAAGTCCCAGTGTTGCCAAGTAAGAGTGTGTGTATGTGAAGGAATCTACTTCCATTTGCAGAATATACATGTCCCAGAAGGTCATCTGTCAGAGAACTGCCTGGCATATGGTAACATTTCACAGGTATCATCCTGTATACATACATTTTATCACAACTAGTGGTAGATATGTAAATGTTTTCTTCCCCACTGTATAAGTGTGCAGTGACACTGGGCTTGGTATATATAGCTGGGTGTGGCTGTTGTGGACAGAGCCATCATCATTGCAGTTACTGCCGAGTGTACCCCCCCACATCACTGGCCCTAATACTGTACAGTTCATGTTAACAGGTTAGGTAGTTGTCTATCACACTATCTGCAGTTCTACAGCACCTCTCACCCTCCAAAGGGTAGGGCTGTGCCACCCACACCAGCACACCTATATTTACTGAGTTGAGGATTGCACTACATTGATGAAGGGGACATATACCCTACCAGTACTATTGTCAATGACATTAAACTAGCAGACTGCTTTATTCCCCAATGTGTTGTTGTGCCTATTCTGGCTTGGTGGAATTACATAGGCTACAATATGTTCCTTGCACAGGTACATAAATCCATGTGTGCAGTATTCTCTGTGTATTGCATCAACACCAAAGCCTCTGTGTGTATTATACACAAACATGTGGTGTGTACCACCTAGTACACCTACCACTGTCCACTGTAGAAGGGCTGCTAACAGCAGCCACCATGCACTCACCTGTATACACCATCCCCAGACCTATCAGCCATGTGGCACATGCAGTAACTGTTATACAGACCTGTGACATGTGTTCACCTGTACCCAGGATATGGCACAGCCAAGGTGTCACCACAGTGCCATACCCCTTGTAGGATACAACAGCAGGCCATCCTCTTGCTGACACATGGACACCTACAACACAAACAGATTACATTATGGAGACCTCAATCACTCAGTGTTAATAACAGCTATAATGCATCATGGCTGGACAGCTACACTTCCTGACATGTAAGCCTTAAACTTTACACATGTTACACAGCTATACATTGGTACACCATAGTACAGTCACCTTGTGCATAAGAACCATATCAGCCTGTCCCTGCATCGATGTTATGGATGACAGGGATGTGGCACAGGTATCATCATATGCACAGGGTGTGTTGTTGGTTTGCCAGAGACCTAGGCTGAGCCATATGTTTGACACCATGTGTGTGAGTGAGGGGCTTTAATTATTGATATGACCGTGGTGATGTGGTGTGTGTTGGTATGGGGTTGCCCTAGCTGTGTTTGTACTGTGTGTGAGTATGCGTGCACAAAGATCTGCCAAGTGGCTGCCCTATACAGGTGTTTGTTGGACAGCTGCAGACAATACCTGGCAGGGTGTACAGTTCACCGCCTCTGGCCATGGACATGAGAACTGTGCCAGCCAAGGGTTCCATGGGAATGTCCAGGTACAAGCCATGATATGGTACTCTCCCCTGATGATGACATATGTCCGCTGGAACCAGGTCCCTCCTGGAATTGGCCAGGGCCATATGCACATTGCCTGCTGTGGTGTGGTGTGGACAGCACCCCCTCTGCAGTGCTGGGGCTGGTACTGCCACTACAGGAGCAGCTTGTTGTCTTTGCACATCCATGTTGACCTCCAGCTGTTAGTGTTGCTGGCCTATGTCCACATGGCCGTTGCACCACTCCCACCACATGCTCAAGCATGGACATTCCACGGTCGAGGTGTCTCACCATCTCACCCAACCATCTATCCATGACCTCTGTAAAATAATGGAGGGCACCTGCAAGATCACGGATGTTGTCAGCAACAGTTGAATGAGTAGGCCTCTGCAGCCTCAAAGCCCGTCTGGTGTACCATTCCATATGTGCCTGCGCCTCCATAACAGCCTGAAACATGTGTCTGGTGACATCAGATGTGGAACTTCTGCCAGGGGTACGATGACCAGCAGCCCCTCCAATGGGGTACCCTGCTGGACATCCAGTTATGGCTGCTGTATCCAGACACACGTGCCATAGATACCACACTGTCCTGTCCCATGCCACCAACTGTCCCTCTGCTATGGCCACTGGTGATGGGGTATGCATAGGCATTGTGACTGTGTGTGTGGATGGGGTGGATAACAGCGGGATGTCAAACAACGCAGCTTTGGCCTCTGATAACCCCGCCTGTCCTTCAACACACCTATCATCATTTTCAGTGTCTGTATGGACACCAACATCAGATTGCCTGCAGGAGGGACCCTGACCCACCTCGCCACCTGTGAGGGGAAAACAAGAAATGCACTTTAAGACCTGTACATCATTGTTAACAGAACACACACACACACCCTGTCATTCCACCATACTAATTACCTGTCCCTGAGTTTACAGACTGTCCCTAGTTTATTCTCTTAAGTTCCCCATCCTACATCAGTCTTGGATAATTACAATCAATAATACCAATCATTAATGTATCGTTCTTCTAATTGCCTAGAAAAGTGTTCACAAAACATGAGCTGTTACTCCATTACCTCATTGACTTGATTGGAGTCATTTTTTCAAAACTCCCTGATGTCATCAAGTGTTCACCCTGGGTTTGTCCAGACATCTTGAGCATAGCCCCCATATGTTAGGGGCTACTACAGTCACTCAATAATGTCACACACTGGAGTGTCATACATAACTATTGTTCAGTAGATGCAAGATCTGTTGCTCTATTAACTTTTTATGTGGACTACAGTAATATTTGGAAACACTCTCTGCTGTTGTCTAATAATTTACCAATGCATCTGTAGTGCTGCATACATGGGTATTCTTTCACCTTTCTGCTGACTGCAATTATAACAGTATCCTTCATGTCTAGTTTTCCTCCCAATGTGTGTTCCATGCTACAGACCTTATTATACTATCAGCTGTCCTGAGATTACATGTCAGAAAAGTATTCCTAGTATCTCATGTGTTTGTCCATGCCCATGTACTGCATGATTTCAAAGGGAAGTTGAGAGGTATGAACAACCCAACACTCACACATGTGCATACATGGACACACACACATACACACACACATCCTACATACATCAACCCCCCTCCACTCCAACAGATTGCACTTACAGACAAAATACCCCCCACACACACACACACACACACACACACACACACACACAAACACAGGTGAGGTTGCACAAAGATATTACACACAGACATCCCATTACCCATCTGTCAACATGCATGACATATGGCACTCAACAGCATGCAGCTCTAGCCATAGGAAATCCTTGCTAGCAACATTATACATCTCTGTGATGCATGGGTTGTGTTAGTAGGTGATGCCCCTTCCCCTGGAAAACATTGTGCCCATCTACACAGTATTGCTGTGCACCTGTTTGGCACTGTCTGTAGGTTTCCAACTTGGTCTTGGTACACCAGTACACATCGCAATGCATGTCTTTTGGGGACCTTTTCTGTTATGCATATGCTACCTGTGGAGAGGCCTGGCTGATGTTTCCTGTGGTACAACTTTCCCATCTGATTACCCTAACTCATGGGCCACACTTATGCAGAGTCCAGGCAATTGCTAACATGGGTACTGCACAGTTAGTACTTGCTAGACATTCCTGCAACTCCATCAGTGTTGTGGTATGTTACTAGGCAACCTGCATGACCAGTTTGCAACATATGACGTCATCTGTTTTGGAAGGCCATCTGTTTATTTTCTATATTAATCCTGTCCCATACATCCTCACCACATACATGACTGTCTGCACTGTTTGCCATAGTATATGCAATGGTGAGGTATGGCTATATGTCCAACTCCTGGGTGGTACCTGTTTGGTATGGAATCCATGCCATGGCATGTAAGATGTGTGCAAGCCATGGCTGCCTCTATTGCAGGTAAGTGGGCACATTTGATAGCCAAACGTCTTGGACAGCAAACTATTTATTGGTGTGACATTGGGGACCTGTACATGCTGGAAGGTCCATACTCATGAAGAATACATGTTGTCAGTACCTCAAAAGCTGCTTCCACTACATGTTATCTGGAGTGTATGCACACATATGCTTCTAGTGTTTTTGAAGGTATGTATTCTCCATATTTGCTGTTCTAACATAAGATTCCATATTACACATTCATTGCTCATGTTAGGACCACATTGCAGGTTGTAAGGGTTGTGCACTGCAGTATTGTGATATGACGTAGTATAGATCTGTAACAGTTACCATTGTAATAGTAGTATATGCACTGTTGTAGCACTGTTTAAGGGTGATGTTTCAGACATGTCCCTACTGTAGGTCATTTGTCAAACTATTATGTTCATCTCTGTGCACATATCTTGCAATGGGAGGATGTTAGTTATATTGCAGGAGTCAGACATATCCTTCAGATACACCATCATGTTGACCACTGTGATGCAGTGCAGTTAACAGCAACAATACGTGGACATGTACAGCATGCATTATGGGTAGGTGTGTTAAATGTGTGCATGGAATATACCATTGCCATAACATGACTGGTGTATTGTCAAACCTGAACAAACACCATACTCACCAGCTACAGGCTACTGCTCTGGAAATATAGCAGAGGGTCCTACATAATTGTGTGAGAGATGTGATGTCAGTAGTCACACCTGTGGCATTGGTACAGGGTGGGTGCAGCATTACAGTACATCAAGAGTACAAACCCACAATACTACAGATTATGCACATCTGTTTATTACTACAATGCAGTAACAGACTATATATTTATTTATTTATTTATTTTATTTTATTTTACGTTTGTTGACCGGGCTAGTCTAGCTGGATATATGCCCATTTTCAGTAGAGGCCTGGGGAGAAAAGCTCCAAAACAGTATTAATTTAGTTGAATAAAGATACAAAGCATCTACTTTAAAAAAAACATTATAAGACCAAATAATGTCAAAAAAGCACTTTACCATAGATTTATTTTTAATTTAGTAGATGAGAGGGGGGAAAAATGGAAAGAGACATAACAAATAATATAAAAAGTGAGAAAGAATAAAAAATAAAAATAAAATAATATTAGAGATGGTGCAAAGAGATTAAGAGCATTAGATGCAACTATGGAAGAGCAGGTATAGCAGATTTAGAGTAGTGGGTTAGACATAAAAAGCAAAAAGAAAAGTAGAGCTGAATATCTATCAAACAATTTATAGACATAGATGCTCACAGTGCGTGGCATATTACAAAACTCTGACAAGGCAAGTTATTATTAAGAAGTAGTTTGATAGAGTACAGGAAATACTGAGTTAACACAAGAAGAAAAAATGTAGAGGAATGTAAACAAATGGTGAAGGAAATAAGAAATGGATATCAGTGTTAAGGAAGTTTTGAGGTATTTTAGCAAGGGGAGAGGGTCTCAGTCAGGTTTAGAGCAAGTACATAACCATTGGGATTTAAGGAAAACTCTTAGTTGGTTCTTAAACAGTGGGGTAGATATAAGGGTACAGGACCCGGAGCTGATGTTAACATAGTATCTGATTTATTAATCCACACACAAAAGTAAAATAAACCAAGTGCTTTCACCCGGCTCCTGCCAGGCTTTATCAAGGAACATACATTTACCAGCTGCATTTGACAATCCTTATATAGTCATCACAATTGCAGAAGTAAACAGTTAATTAGTGGCAATAATTCAATTACTTAACCCCTAGTGTTTCTTTACATTTTTACTCAGCTTGTAAAAAATCCATCATCTTTAAATGAAACAATGTAATACAATCATATGTTACTATTAAAATCCTCTGATACACCAAGTGTTGTTTAAAACTCTATTGTACCTAAAAATACTACATCTTGTTTAATTAATAAAATTTTATGCTGTGCATAAGTAAATCTAAAAAAACTCTCAAATCTCTCAAAGCCTGGCTCTTCTTAATTTTAAGACACAATTAATGTTTATGCTGTCATTTAACCCTGGTGCTCTAGTGGCATCCAATCTTAGTTGCCAAAATAGTTCACGATATTCAAGGAGGGTCTCCCAACTCCCACCTCTTATCTCAGGGTTAATTTGCTCAAGCACCATAAACTTTAAATTCATATTTTTACAAACTTTGGAATGCTTAAAAAATGTGTTGCTCTCCTTACCCTTAGATATATCATAAAAGTGTTTGTACACCCTTTTTCTTAATGACCTTTCCATTTTGCCTACATAAAAACTTAGGCAGTGTGTACAAACTCCTAAGTAAACCACTCCTTTTGTAGCGCAATTAGAATATTTAGATGCTCTAAAAGTAAACTTTCTACTCGGTAATCTCACTATACCTTGGTTTATCATGGCAAAGCATTGACTACAATTTCCACATTTGTGCGTGCCCATCCTTGTTTTGTTGTTTTTCAATTCAGCCTTCCTTTCAAAAAGTTCTTTCAAGTTCCTTCCTCTTTTCCTAATGAAATGAGGTCCTTCAGTGAAGAGATGTTTCAATTCCTCATTTATGCTCAGTATGGGCCAGTATTTAAGAATAATGGTCTCTACTTCATGCGGATTGCTCGCAAAGGTGTGAATAAAGTTATTTTTACTCACTACATTAGCAGTTTGTTCTATCTGTGTCAAATTTTCACTTGACCCTAACAAAGGTGAATATTTAGATTCCCTACCATCTAATACTTCCTGCATCATCCTGTCAATCAAGTGGTCAGGGTAGTGTTTCTCCAAAAACAACTTTTTAAGAAAGTCAGCCTCTTTAAAAAAAGTCTTCCAGGGAACTACATATCCTTGAGGCCCTTATAAGTTGACCCTTAACAATACCCTTCTTTTGATAAAAAGGGTGGCCACTGTTGAAGTGTAAGTAGGAATTAGAAAATGAAGATTTTCTAAATATTGTTGACTTGAATTTTGAACCAGTATAGTCCTTGGCTAGTTTAATGTCTAAGTAATTCAGTTCATTAGGGTCAATAACATGAGTAAACCTTAAAAAATCAGTACTGGAGTTAATATAATTAATAAACTCCCCTAAATCTTTTTCAGTACCATACCACAGTAGACAAATGTCGTCCAAAAATCTTCGATACATCTTAATGGATCCAGCCCAAGGCTCTGTGAATACAAAATTGTGTTCCCAGTAGTATAAAACCAGGTTTGCGTATGTTGTGGCACAAGGGGAACCCATGGCAACCCCCTTTCTTTGTCTAAAAAATTCCCCATTGAAAAAAATAAAATTATTTTCCAAAATGATCTCCATGAATTCCACAATTAAATTAATGCTTCTATTGTCCAAACCCGATTCTGCTGTCAGTATTTCCTCAAACCATTCTAAGCCAGTGTGATGGGGAATGCTTGGAAATAATTCCACCACATCTATGGTTACCATAAAAAGTTGAGTGTCAAACCAAGTCTGATCAATCCCTTTTACGAATTCCCATGAATCCTTACAAATGTGTTTGATGGAAGACACGAACTTCTTAAGTTTGACATCTATAAACTTGGCTAAAGGTTCTGTAATACTACCTGAGCCTGCTACAATGGGTCTGAATCTAAGTGGGTCCAATCCCTTGTGCGTCTTCGGAATCCCAAAGATAACTGGAACCTTTGGTTTGTCTACATGCAAATAATTATAAAGTGTTTCATTTATTGCCCCTGAAGCAAATGGTCATAAAGTAAAAAACTAATTTTGGCATGTGCTATGTTAACCTCATTCTTAGAAACTACATCGTACTGGTCCACATCCTGTAGAATGTCATATAAATGGGCTTCATAGTCGGTTTCGTACATTAGTGCCACTCCCCCACTCTTGTCTGGCTTCATGACCCTACAATGTTCAACCTTTAACAGATCCACCAATTCTCTTTCTGCTGGGTCAAAATTGCTAAGTGAAGTGTTAACTTCATTCCTTTTCATTTTCCTAATGTCATTCTCAACCAGCTCGCTAAATATATTTAGAACCGGATGTGTAGGGGGATTGAAGGTGCTCAACCTTGTCAGGGAACGCTCATTTTGTGGATTACCGTTAAAAACTGTTTTAAAGTTTAGTTGCCTGACAAACATTTTTAAATCTATAATCGTTTCCGCTACATTAATAGCTTGAAGTGGGACAAACTGAAAGCCCTTCAAAAACAAATTGAAATATTCTTGAGTAGGGATTAGTTCTGTTAAATTAAAAATAGTAAAATTTCCTTGTCTGTGTATTACCTGTTTCTCAAAATGCTGTTCTGGAACTAACATCGTTCCCCCATCTTTTTAGGTTTGGTTGCGGAACCCAGGGTTAAATGACAGCATAAACATTAATTGTGTCTTAAAATTAAGAAGGGCCAGGCTTTGAGATATTTGAGAGTTTTTTAGATTTACTTATGCACAGCATAAAATTTTATTAATTAAACAAGATGTAGTATTTTTAGGTACAATAGAGTTTTAAACAACACTTGGTGTATCAGAGGATTTTAATAGTAACATATGATTGTATTACATTGTTTCATTTAAAGATGATGGATTTTTTACAAGCTGAGTAAAAATGTAAAGGAGCACTAGGGGTTAAGTAATTGAATGATTGCCACTAATTAACTGTTTAATTCTGCAATTGTGATGACTATATAAGGATTGTCAAATGCAGCTGGCAAATGTATGTTCTTTGATAAAGCCTGGCAGGAGCCGGGTGAAAGCGCTTGGTTTATTTTACTTTTGTGTGTGGATTAATAAATCAGATACTATATTAACATCAGCTCCGGGTCCTGTAGCTTTTGGATGGAAAGCATGATTTCATGTAACTAACAGAAAAGTAGGTATGCCATTTGTATTGTGGTACAGGAGTGAATCACCTTCATTATGTCTGAAACCTGAAACATAATACATAAGTACTAACACTGTGTATTCAATTGTAAAAGAGTTATATTCAAATAATGTTACTGAGAAAAGCTAAGCACAGCACATGAAGCAGTACAAAAAGGGGAGTCTACACTTTTCTGACCAGTTTTTGGCTTCAGTTGACCATCAGCTGTTGTCAGTGTCTCCTCTCATGCATCAAGTCTACCAAACTTTCACAACCTCCCCAGACTTACTCTCACCACACTTTAAACTGGTGAGGAGATTAAGGTATCTTGGAACAGTGCCACACTGCTGCCAAAGGAGTGCTTTTTCCTATAACAGCAAATCTCTAAAATAAAATAAAATAATTTTTCAGTTCTCTTCTGAATACATTATATACACTATTTGTCTATGTTTTTTAAATCACTCCTATCATCCACAAAAGTGAATATATTTAGAGATGAGAATAGGCTAGTAAATATACTGTTTATCTGCACTGCTTAAGATGGATTCAGAGAATTACAGTGTATGATTTCAGATCACTGAGATGCAGTCTTATACATAAAGAATCATGAGGAACATCTGCTCAAATCAGATGACACTGAAAACCACAGATGATGTAATAAGTTAAGGCTTTTGGAGTAAACAAAAAAGAAGCTGAAGGCAGTAATCCTGTGATGTTTATTACAAACCTCTTTACTAGATTGTAGGATGCATTCCTTACCCTATTGGTTTGAGAGAGCTCTTGAAATTGCAGGAAATTAGCTGTGCTTTATGAACTTTACCAAGCAGTTCACAGTACAATTTTTAGACTAAAATAAAGATGTTGCTTTACAGGTTCAAAAAATGGACAGACACCTTTCATAGTGAAAGAGGTCAAAGTTAAGTAGGTCGCGAGATAATAATTGTAGCTACTTCTCAGTAGAAAGGACAGATTTTCTCAACAGGGGGCACAAAGAAAAATAAAAACAGATATCATGGTAGGGAAAACAGTTTTAACATGAAGACTATATGAAGAACTTGATGGCTAGATCTTTTGTTTAGGCCATATAATAGTTGAATTTCCTGGAAGGGACATGAAACCACTGGGATGACAGGGTCCTAAGACTTTCAACAATTGAAAGGTCTACTTCCAATGGAAAAATTGCTTTAGTAAATAGCACTCCAGTGAAATCATCACCAGTGGATAAGTAAAGAGTTTATCATGGTCAGAAAATATTGTAGTTGTTTATATATAAAAATGTTTTGTCAGTGTCATTTGAAATACAGAATAGTCATGACGTTACCATATCATATCATGTGTGTGCTGAATGTATGATGCAGTTGTGTATCTGGAGCTTTACATTAGAATGGGCATTTAACTCAGCATCTCTCTACATTGTGGTCTAGTAATTGATCTGCTGCATCTATGGGACTGTGACAGGGAATGACTCATTATCTCATACTTACTTGAGTGGATGTGGTTAAGCTGAACACAAGTAAGTTTTGTCCTTCCCATCCTGTGCTTAATCAGTGCAGTTAACACTTTTTCCTATATGCAGTGCTATATATAATTGTACATAATTTAGTATTATTTGGTGGTTTAAGTGATTGTTACCATGTATTCTTTTTCATTGTTTAATTTGTCTGTGATTATTATGGATACTGAGTATCACTAATGACCAAGACTGTAATCATATCTAGTAGAATGTGGGTACACTGCATATCTAAACTTGTATTACTGGGGCTGAGTCTCCAATTAAAAAGATGGAAATATAGGACAGGTTTGATAAACCTGGTGCTGCTGCTGTTGTATTCATGCAGGTAACAAACATGGAAGACCTTGAACTAATTAAAATTCATAATTATTTTATAATAGCAAATAGTTGTGTGAAAGCTGTAGAGTTCTGATTCGTAAGTACTCATAATGATGCAAACTTCATTCATAGAATGAGGTAATAGTTATTATACAATATCCAGTTCTGACAATGTTAATGGGCACCAAATATAGTCCTAAGACAGACCTATCACTTACTCTTACATTTTCTTCTGCTATATAAGGAAGAGACAAAAAACAAACTGCGTACTGCCATAGTGATGAGAATCTTCACTAACAACTTTCTATTTATTTGCTAGCTAATTTGTTTGTGCATTTGTTTCATTTATATGAATGTGTATCCATAGATTTATGCTTGCTTATTTATTTGTCGACCAGGGTGGAAGACTGATTCCCATAGGACCATTTCAACTATGGTCTGAGAATAACAGCAAACAACAAAACTGTAGAATTTACCAGTAACGTAAGAGTTAAAAATGAGCATCAAAAATATAGTTACCCTTGTCTTGCTATAGTAATACATAAAATGCTTGTGATCATTAAAAAATACAGCCAGTAATGGTGATTCAAAATTCACATGAGTTTAAAAATAATAAAAATTCAGAAAATGCACACTTGAGAGCATTAAATGTATAATTACAGGCACTGGAAATGTATATAGGGTCTGTAAGTGAGGATAATGAGGAACTGTAGGAGAAAGTTAATAATGGCTGAGTGAGGGGATTTGAAGAGACAGAATAACTTGATTTGTTTAGTTGTAGAAAATGATTGGAAGAGGGCAGATATCTGGTATTGATTATGCTAAGCTATGGTCGAGCTCTCCTTCTCTCAGGGGTGAGATAATGTGAGATTATGTAGCATCCAAAGACTGTATGATTTATGTTTTATATTACTGATGTGCAGAGAAGGATCTATTTTGACTTCTAGATACTTAAAGGAAATAACATGTTTTATGGGAAATTGTTGTGTGTTAAGGGGATATTAACTGAAGGCACATTGTTTAAGTTTTATGATGTACAAAAGAACATGGGGTTTGTTTTCTTTCATGTTTTCAGTTAATTGCTTTTGGGAAAAAAATATGGATATAATTTGTGCAGACCATGTAGCAGTTTTTGAAATATACTGTGGCAGGTAGGGCACTGTCAAACTATATCATCAGCATATATGAGCTGCAAGTTGGTTGAGAATACATTGAAGAATATGCTGAAGAGAGTAGGGTGATGATGGATCCTTGTAGTAGTCCTCCTGAGATGTTTTCAGATAGGAAAATGGAGCCATTATAGTTTATTTAGAAGGTTCTGTTTCACAGTAGTTGGAGAATCTGTTCATAGAAGAGGCTTCAAAGTCTGAATATGCCTGTGAATTAAGTAGCGGTTTTGTGGCTGAAAGTGTAAAATGCCTTTGACGTTGAAAAGTAAGACATCTGTGAAGTGGCTTATGTCAGTACTGAACAGTACTGTATTTTATCGTGGGGTAATTATTTTCCAAATGTCAGGAAAAAATTGATGAATAAATGGATAGACTTAATATATTGCAAGGAGAAAGTACAGCAGCTACATATAACAGCCTTGTCAATACTGTGTGCAGAGCTGAATAATCCACACTAAATCACAACAACTCAGCACACTGAAATGTGCAATAATCAACTGCACTCACTATGTATTTTTATGTTACTAGTGTGCTGGGCATATTTAGGGAAGGAGATAGCTATTACAGGGTGTCCCAAATAAACCATAAACTGGTTTTGATGCCCTACAGCATCTCCATCAGTACACAGTTATCAACAAAACACTAGCAAATACTTTTATAGGGTTAAATAAAAAATAAAATCAAACAGTGCAGTTTCCATTCAAAGAATCAACCCACTGCCAGTATTAATGCCAACACATTTAACACAAGATAATTACTAAAGTATCACAATCTTGAAGCCCACAATCTTGAAAATCATAATCCCAAGACCATAATATTGAAAGAGCAAAATGCTGATGACTATGTATACAAATCTCAAATACTGAAGCCCCTAACCAGTGAGAACCCAGGAAATAGTGCTAACATGGATCCTGCAGGGTTTGGGCCCTGGAACAAGTGCTAGCATGGGTGCTGCAGGGTTAGGGCCCTGGAACAAGTGCAGCATGGGTCCTGCAGGGTTTTCCCTGGAACAAGTGCTAACATGGATCCTGCAGGGTTTGGGCCCTGGAACAAGTGCTAGCATGGGTCCTGCAGGGTTTGGGCCCTGCAACAAGTGCTAGCATGGGTTCAGCAGGGTTTGGACCCTGGAACAAGTGCTAGCATGGGTCCTGCAGGGTTTGGGCCCTAGAACAAGTGCTAGCATGGGTCCTGCAGGGTTAGCGCCCTGGAACAAGTGCTAGCATGGGTCCTGCAGGGCTTAGGCCATGAAACATGTGTAGCATGGATCCTGCAGGATTTTGGCCCTGGAAAAAGTGCTAGCATGGGTCCTGCAGGGTTTGGGCCCTGGAACAAGTGTTAGCATGGATCCTGCAGGGTTTGGGCACTGGAACAAGTGCTAGCATGGGTCCTGCAGGGTGAGGGCCCTGAAACTAGTGCTAGCATGGGTCCTGCAGGATTTGGGCCCTGGAACAAGTGCTACCATGGGTCCTGCAGGGTTTGGGCCCTGGAACAAGTGCTAACATGGAGCCTGCAGGGTTTGGGCCCTGGAACAAGTGCTAGCATGGGTTCTGCAGGGTTTGGGACCTGGAACAAGTGCTAGCATGGGTCTTGCAGGATTTGGCCCCCTGGAACAAGTGCTAACATGGATCCTGCAGGGTTTGGGCCCTGGAACAAGTGCTACCATGGGTCCTGCAGGGTTTGGGCCCTGGAACAAGTGCTAACATGGAGCCTGCAGGGTTTGGGCCCTGGAACAAGTGCTAGCATGGGTCCTGCATGGTTTGGGCCCTAGAACAAGTGCTAGTATGGGTCCTGCAGGGTTTGGGCCCTTGAACAAGTGCTAGCATGGGTCCTGCAGGGTTTGGGCCCCTGGAACAAGTGCTAACATGGATCCTGCAGGGTTTGGGCCCTGGAATAAGTGCTAGCATGGGTCCTGCAGTGTTTGGGCCCTGAAATAAGTGCTAGCATGGGTCCTGCAGGGTTTGGGCCCTGGAACAAGTGCAGCATGGGTCCTGCAATGGGTAAGTTTAGGGGTTCTATACTGTGGTCTTTGGCATTTTGGTCTTTCAATAGTATGGTCTTTGGATTATGATTTTCAAGAAAGTGGGCTTCCAGATTGTGTTAGTAAACCATATATTGATAGATAAGTATATAGATATATCTTTATATTTATATAGGTCTATATCTGTAGATCGGTATATATAAATATAAACTACTTGCATTTTTGCAGCAAACATTTTAAGGTTTTTGATGAAAAAATATGCAAACACAATTATTCATTACAGCTTTCAAATGGATAATGCACTGTGATATCAGAAAAGTCTTAAATCTTTTTTTTCAAAGGCCTTTATTAAATCTTAAACAGAATAATGCTTATAATGAAATATTGTATAAATGATCCAGTGCTGCTATCTACTGGATGTAATGTATTTACCAAAATGAATAAAGTAAACATACTACAAGAAAAACCTAGCCAAGCTTGAGTTTTCACTGTGTGATACCTTAAACCTTCTGTTACACTGGCCAATGGGATATATGCAAATGACCCCTTAAGGACATCAAGTGTTTCAACTATATGAGTTCTAAATGTGTATGACTTTTTCAGTTTTCCTTTTTAAGTTTTTATGGACAGATTCAGGCCAACAAAGCCGAACGCCATTGGCTGTGAACATGCACATTTCGACCTTATGACCTCATCAGCACAGCATAAGTGGATTGTTTGGCTATACTCCAGAAACACAGGGTCATCAAATCCAGCTGATGTCAATAACCATTAAGGTGTCTGCAAAATATTCCAAATAACAACTATACCAAAAAGTAAAAAGGTCACACACACCAACCAATTAGTAAAAAGTACAAGAAAAACCTAGCTACGCTAGAATTTTCCCTGTGTGGTACCTTAAACTTCCTTTTTGAGGGACACTCCCTTGAGCAATTATATAACTGACAGATCCTGGCTTTGTTTGAAAACAACTTTTTCTTGATTACTGAAGAAGTGTGTAAACAACTTAAATAGACACTCATGGGCTCCCTGTTTATACCTGCACATCCTAACCTTGTGATTTTTGTTGACTTGTAGTACATTTGTTTTAATTTTGTTCAGCAGGATGCACTCAGTTATTTTCATTTTAATGTCAATTTGATATTTATCTGCAATGAGAAATGATCAAATGTAATAAATTGGATTTCAATTTGCCTTTTTCATAATATGTGTTATTAATTTTTGGATATTTTTGTGATGAGCATGACATCACAGTTATATTGTAAACCATCATCAACAGTGGATTATTCGTCTGGGATTAATTTCCATCCCTACTGTTTGATTTTTGCCTTACTACATAGTGAAATATGGAGAGATAAGAAACTTGCACAAGGAGAAAAGACTTTCTTGTGGAAGCTCAAAAACTAATTTCTATATTCCTCCACCCTAGCTGCCAAAAAATTGAGTGGTAGGAGATTCCTAGAGTTTGACAGAATTCATTTTCTTAACGCAATGCAGCTTTGGAACATCACACAATTAGCAACTTGCATTCATCCTTAGATTTTGACATTTTTTTTAGATAATCAAGTAAAAATAAAACACCCTGGTAGAATCATATCAATAGGCTGTAAACACCCTGGTAGAATCATATCAATAGGCTGTATAACAGAATGAAGAAAACCATAGCAAAAATTAGGAGGCATAGCACCTAACAAGGTAAAAGCACTCTCATCAAACTATACAAATAAAGTGTACCAAAGCTAAGTCTGAGGTAGATCTGTCCTCCTAGGCCAAGGACAATCACAAGGCATTCTTTAGCTATGTCCACAACCTCAGAGGCAATACACAACTGTGCACAGGGTTCATTGTTAATGGAGTGACTGATACTGAGCTGGAAGATATAGCAAACCTACTGGCAGACAAATTAATCTCTAACTTTACCCCCTCTCTCCTCATCAACCTCCCCTCATGAAATAACATCAAATATAATTACCTCTACTATCACTCGGGAACAGGCCCTTAAATGAAAACCCAACCTTCTCCTGCAGTTTAACTTAACTTTTAGGCTGCTTTTCTATCTACAAATATGATTCCAGCACTGTGTACGTACCTGAAACCTGCTTGTACCTTATAAAACTTTCATTTTCTCACTTTGGTATAAAAAGAAGGGAAAGAATAACCACTTTTTTTTTAAGCTTAACTTGTCACATAAGTTGCAGAGGAATTTGTCTGCACTTGCATGACACACCACAGACACAGAGAAATTTGTAGTCAGGAGCTTGGTCTGCTGTAAGCAAGACAGAGAGGTGTGAAACTGTTTTCCATTGTCAGAGGGTTTGGCTTTATTGACCTAAAATTGTCCATAAATAGACTTAAAAGTAAGAGAAAAAGTCATGGGCATTCAGAATTGCCATTTAGCTGAAACACCTGATATTCTTAAAGGGTAATTTGCATATATCCCAATTTGCCTCTGATACAAGAGGTTTAAGGTATCATGCAGTGGAAAGTCTAGCATTGCTAGATTTTTCTTTTTGTGTTTTTTAACCAATTGGTTTTCCTTGTGACCTTTTTACTCATTGTTTTAGTTTGTTTGATGGGATATTTTGTCGACACCTTAATGTTTATGGATATCAGTTGGGTATGATAGCCCTGTGTTTCCAAAAGTTAAACATTCTTTTTTCTGCTGTGATGATGATGCCATAAGAAGGCAGACACATGCATGTCCACAGTTAGAGGGTTTGGCTTTATTGTTCTGAAATTGTCCACAAATAGACTTAAAAGTAAAAGAAAGACTAATGAATGATCAGAACTGCCATTTAGCTGAAACACCTGATATCCTTAAAGGGTAAGTTGCATATATCCCATGTTGTCTCTGATACAAGAGGTTTAAGGTATCACGCAGTGGAAAGTCTAGCTTTGCTAGATTTTTCTTTTTGTGTTTTTTAACCAATTGGCTTTCCTGTGTAACCTTATTAGCCATTGTTTTAGTTTATTAAAGAGAGGAAGAGAACTTACATTGATTCACAGCTGCTGCCAATGTAGCCATGCCTTTCCTAGCAAAATAGAGCAATTATATCAATCAATGTTTCAAAGGCAGTTGTCACCTCTTTTGACAAATTTATATAGGCTGCATCACAGTACTGAAATGCTAAGCTTTAAATGTTTGTTGTTTATAATACTTACATTTTAAGGTGACTTGATTGTACTATCAAAGATGTCTGTGACTTTTAGACAAAAGTCAGAAAATACTTTTTTGTAATTTTTGTAAAAGTATCAGCATATTTACCAACGTGTAGGGGGAGGGGCTGTCAATTCATATTGGACTCTGAAAAGATACTTTGAACAAAGGCCTTCAATTTAGCAATTGCTTAAGTTGCAGCTATATAATTCCTTAGTATACTATGAGACAAGCCGTGAGACATACACAAATGAGGGCCATTCAAGAAATAAAAGAAACACTCCTGTTACAGACAGTATATAATATGACAGTGACGGACACTAATCCCATTATATGTTAATGGAACTGGAATACACCACTACTTCCTTATGTGTAGCATGACTCATATAAAGCAGACTTAAAATTGATTATGGGAAAGAGAAAGGCTTGAAGAAAAATAAGATCATGTTGATATGGCAAGCCCCATTGACAGCCAGTTTGCAGAAAACATATTAAAATTCTAGAAAAAGCAGTCAAAGTGATTTATGAGATATTAAAATAACTCAGAAAACAGAGATAGAGTGAAAAAATGATTTTTTTTAGTTCTAAGGTGGACTTTTCCTTTAATATTTTCTCTAAAGCCAAACATACTTCAGTGAAAGGGCTGGAGCGTATCCCAGGATGCCTTCTAAATAGCATGAAACATGACCTATTAGGCTTTAGGAATTTCTATTTAACTTTAGCCTCAAAATAGGCTTCATGCCTCATGAATGGAGAACAGCAACAGTCATCCCTCTCTCTGCATGAAGGTGGGCCATCTATTCTGATATGCAAAGCCATGGAAAGAATTATCAATTAATTGATCACTAATGACATAGGAAACCTCCAAACACTGGACCCAACCCAATTTCATTTCATCAAGGTCAGGCAATGCCTACTCCACATGGCGGGCTTCTTTGAGAAGTTTACCAAACCAATGTATGGGGGCAAGACAGTTCATACTGCCTACCTTGACCCTGCCAAGACATTTGACACAATACCCCTCTAAAGCATTGTTAAACTCAAGAGGTAAGGTATAACCCATTATGTCAACCAGTGGACAGTCAGCTGTCTCACAGACAGGACCCAGGAAGTTAAAATTAAGGAGTCCACCTCTACAAAGATGACAGTCACAAGTGGAGTCCCTCAGGGATCGGTCTTGGGACTGCTACTTTCTGGCATTTACTTCTCTCACGTCTAGGTCAATGTCAAAGGCCTGTGGCTGACTAAATTTGCAGATAACCACAAATTAGTAGCAGTCATATAATCACCCACAGAAACTAATGGTCTCCTGGAAGGGTTGATGCAGATAAATAATTTGTGTCAGAGCCATAGTCTAAAACTAAATGCCATGTAATGCATAATAGTCTCCTTTGGGAAGTCATCCATCCCTAAGAGTCAACCAGTAGTCAGGGACTTGGGGACATAGATAGACAGTAATCTAGCCTTTGACCATCATGTGTCTACAGTAGTAAGGAAATCATTTTATGCTGTACAACTGATAAAAAAAGGTATGGCATCTAGGTCCATTGAGGTCATTGTTCCACTGTATTCAGCATTCTTCAGACCTGCCATTGAGTACAATGCCCCCTTTTGTATGTTCCTAACCAGGTACATCCAGCAATTGGAATGTCCACAGAGGTTCCTCACTAAAAGAATACAGGGTATAAATAACATGTCCTATGCAGACTACCTCAGAACCCTATTCCTGTATTCTGTCTCCTACAGGCTTTTGAGGGGAGAGCTATACCTGGCATATAAGGCATTGTCAGTCCCCACCCTGACAGACCTCCTGCACATCTGCATAACAAACAGCACCAGAATTACCCATTCTAAAGAGACTTAAACCTTGCCTGTGATATAAATAGGACCTACTGGACACACAGATATATATCCCAGATACTACCCCTTCTCGGGAATAGGCTCCCCATCCATGTGAAGCAGATTTCCTCCCTAACCCAATTCAAGTGTAAATTGGACAACTGGATTGGGACAGGAAATTCATCCCTAGTTTAACATGTATGTCTCTAACAGACATGGGCAGCCTGTAAATGGCTTATCTCTCAACCCCCTTCTTATACTTATTAAGGGTACCAGAACGTGTCAAAGATTTGGGATGCATGGCTAGGCCTAAAAACGTTCATGTAGTTGTTAGCCTTGTATACACACCTATGAACCTAAAACCGCATACGGAAGAAATGTCCATATATTGTGAACAGTGAAAGCTATTTTAAAAATGCAAACATCAGTACTGTTCAGTAAAAAAAATATTTTCCTGAACATCAACTATAGTAATATAGAGCAGAAAAATCTAAAACTTAATATCTGAATACTTGCAAACTTCTTATATAATGGAAACTATGCTAATTATATGTATTAAATCACTGCAGTTTTGTTCAATCAGACCTCAGCTTTTATATGATACTAAAGTTCCCCTTTCTGAGTTCATTTTTTAGATATTTACAAAGATATGAATGTTTGTGTTTTTCTGCATAATGGCATAAGTAGTTAACATCTCTCAATCTGTGCAACTTACAGTCCCTGTTATCAGGGATACTTTTACTGGGTACCATCAAAGATAAAGATTTGAATGCATGCAATGAAATGATTTGTAATTTATTACTTTTGTGAATATTAATGAAAATTTAGAAATCTTACGTATTTTCATAATTACAGACAAGAAATGGCAATATCTCAGTGTAGTGCATTATACAATGAGAGTATCTGTGTATTTCTAGGTCTCCTACAATAGGTTCATAGGTTAGTACTAGGCTAACTGCCCTTGTGGGCCATTTTTTAAGCCTAGCCAGTTAACCCATGTGAGAATCAAACCCTGCACCTTGTGTCTACAAGGTAAACACCTTAACCATTATGCCATCCTCCCTCATAATATGCTCCTTGTTGGAATGTCCCCATCTCATTCATTAAAATGTTAGTGCAGGTATATGGTTAGTATTTCCGGGTCTACTTCACCTTATCGCATGTTGAAAATATCGAATGGCAATAATGTCATAAATGCCGTACATTGAAAGTGTTGTTGTGGAATCATGGTACAGTGAGGATGAGAACATTTGCTCTTTCCACACTGTAGTGTGATCTCGGAGTTGGTATATATAATTAACGGGGGGTGTGGGGGAGCGCAGCCCTGCACAAGAACAGTTTCGATGTATGGCATTTTCGATGTTTATGCCGTTCGATATTGTCATCTTTCGACAAGTTAATATAGATGAGTATTTCCAATGCACTCAGGTTCACTCAAGATAAAAATCTTAACATCATTTTATTTCTCATACCTACCATTTGGTTACTGTCATCAATTGGTAATTCACTTGACTGAGGAAATTTGTTACAACTAATGTCATGATATCCTTAGTAGCTATTGGTATCAAATGAAAATACATCAAAAAGGCACAATAATAGTTGTGAATGAGTTAAGGAGTATAGTAGATTTAGTAATAATACTTCCGATCTTAAATAAAAGTTTATTTTGTCACTCATTATAATGCCCTCTACCTGAAGAATGCTGCTGATTGTAAATAATTAAGAGCTATTGCTTTTTGATGGTAATCTGTGATAAGGTTTGGAAGCATCCCCTGGTTACTTTTTATAGAAGTAAGAATGTGGATAGTTATTTGGTGTAGCTGTTTTTAAATATTCATATTCTGCACTTATGCCTGCTTTATCTCACAACAAGGATACATTCCCTTGTGGTATATCTTCTACCTTTCCTGTTTTGGTTCCCACTTTGCAAATATTAATGACATTTCTCATAAATCTATAGGGTACTAGTTTTTTTCAGAGTGGGTAATGTATACTTTATTTTGTCAATGTAATATCTACTTAATCTGTGAATCTAAAAGGGAGTCACAGATACATTTATAGGAACACATCAGGGATATATGGCATAATAATCTTAAAAGTTCTATAGCTTACAATTGTCCACTGAAACACAAGTTAACTAGTTAGTTTAAATCTAATCTTTTTCAGGTAGATATATATGTCTTTAAGATATCCTAAGACTTCAAAATAATGTTTGGACTGAAAGAAAAGTATACTGATATTGAAATTTGGTAATAAGGTACCAAATTTCAATATGCTGATATTGAAATTTGGTACCTCAGTACCTCATGGTTTAAACTTAGAGTGCATTTGGAAAGTTTTGTTAATTCTTTATTTTCCAATTAATTGTTCTTTCTGTCAGTACTTGCATTTTAATTGGCAGCTTCTTTTTAATGCTTGTTTTTATTGCATGGGTTTTCCTCCCTGAAGGCTGTTCATCAGAGGTATCTGTGGTAATAAATTAATACAAGAAAAATAAACAAATAACAGTACTTTTTATTTCAGTTGTTTTATTAAGAATAAATACAACCAGTAGCATTATGTCAAACTGCATGATATTTAAACTCACAAGGACATATCTGAGTGTAAACAGTAAAAGTGCAACCACACTGGATTTGGTCCTCACTAATATGGGAGAGTGCTGCACACCCCCTACTGTAATGCCTTCCCTGGTAAGGTCAGACCATAAAATGGTCTCCTTTGAATTAAAATAAAACCTGGACCCCCAGCTAAACTGGGGATATTCAGGAACTATTCTAAGGCTAACCTGTTATTAAGTAAGAAACTGGTAAAATTTCAAGCCCCTATAAACCCTGAGAACACTTCTGCCTATGCAGAACTGTTCACAGAAACCCTGTACAAGCATGTTAATAGCTGCATAGAGGCAGTTATACCCACCAAGAAGACGTGCAGAGCTAACTCAAAAAACAAGTCACCCTAGTGGAATCCCAAAAATCAATCAAATGTATAACAGGAGGAAGAAAATCATAGCAAAAATTAGTAGGTGCAGCACCCAGCAGGATAAAAGCACTCTCATCAAACCAAACAAACAACTCAGAGGACAAATAAAGTCTACCAAAGCCAAATTTGAGGTAAGTTTGGCCTCCCAGGTCAAGGACAACCACAGAGCATTTTTTAGCTATGTCTGCAACCTCAAAGTCAATATACAACTGTGTGCAGAGCTCATTGTAAATGGATCCCCTATATGAGCCAGAAGACTTAGCTAACCTCCTGGCTGATAAATTCAGCTCCAGCTTTACTCCTCTCTCCCCCTCAACTTTCTCTCAGGAAATATCATCAAATATAACTCCGCCTACTATCACTAGGGAACAGGTCCTTAATGCTCTAAGACCAAAAACACTGCCTCAATGGTTCCAGACAATATCTCAGGATGCCTTCTAAATAGCATGAAACATGACCTATCAGCGCCTCTGAAATTACTATTTAACTGTAGCCTCCAAACAGGCTTTATGCCTCATGAATGGAGAAAGGCAACAGTCATCACTCTGCACAAAGGTGGGCCATCTACAAACCCTGGAAACTACAGACCCCTAAGTCTCACTAGTCTTATATGTAAAGCCATGGAAAGAATTATCATAGTGATTATCAATAGAGATAGAGTAAACTTTCAGACACTGGACCCAGCCCAGTTTGGTTTTGGCAAGGGCAGATCATGGCTACTCAACTTGGTGGACTTCTTCGAGAAGTTCACCAAATCAATGGATGAGGGCAAAATCATTCACACTGCCTACCTTAACCTGGGCAAGGCATTTGACACAGTACCCCACTGAGGCATTGTTTACAAACTCAAGAGGTTAGGTACAAACCTGTATGTCACCCGGTAGATAGCCAACTGGCTCACAGACAGGACCCAGGAAGTTAGAATTGGGGAGTCCATGTCTACAAAGAGATCAGTCACAAGCGGAGTCCCTCAGGGATCAGTCCTTAGACTGCTCCTTTTTGGCATTTACTTCTCAGAAGTCAAGGCCAATGTCAGTGGTCTCTGGCTGACTAAATTTGCAGATGATTGCAAATTAGGAGCTGTCATTGAATCTCATACTGACACAAATGTTCTCCAAGAGGGGCTGACACAGACAAACAACTGGTGTCTGAGCCATGGACTAAAACTAAATGTCAAGAAATGCAAAATAGTATCCTTTGGGAAGTCATACATCCATGGTAACTATCATATTGGCAACACACCTCTTAGAGTTGACCCAGTAGTCAGGGACTTAGGAACACACAAAAATAGTAACCTGGTCTTTGATCATCATGTTTCTACAGTGGTGATGAAACCATTCTGTGTTGCACAACTTGTAAACAAAGGTATGGCATCTAAGATCAAGGAAATCATTGTTCCACTGTATTCGGCATTCATCAGACCCATTACTGAGTGCAATGTCCCCCTTTGGTATGTACCTAATCAAGCATATCCAACAACTGGAATGTCCACAGAGGTTCCTCACTAAAAGAATACAGGGCATAAGTGATATGTCTTATGCAGAACGCCTCAAGGCCATATCCCTGTATTATGTCTCCTACAGGCTTTTGAGGGGAGATCTATGCCTGGCATACAGGGCATTGTCAGACACCACTTTGATGGACCTCCTGCATATCCACAAAACAAACAGTACCAGATTACCCATTCTAAAGACTTAAAGCTTGCCTTTGATATAATAAATAGGACCTGCTGGAGAGATGGGTATGTATCCCAGAGACGTCCCCTTCTCAGGAACAGGCTCATCATCCATGTGGAACAGAGTTCCACCCTAACCCAATTCAAGTGCAACTTGGACAATTGGATGGAAAATCGGAAATTCATCCCTGGTTTGGCACCTGTGTCTCTAATGCAAACAGGTAACCTGTAAATGGTTCAACTCCCAGACACATGCTTACACTTATCAAGGGTTTCAGAACTTGTCAGAGATTTGGGATGAATGTCTAGGCTTAAAAAGGCCTTTTTGGTCATTAGCCTAGTAAACACCTATGAACCTATGAACCTATAAAATGGAGGGAATAAAGGCAGTGCCTCAGTGCAAGTATGCACATTGTCTTATAGGAATATGTCATTAAGACAATGTGAGGATTCTAGTCAAACTGTTTAATTAAAGATCATAATCTTTATTAAACAAAACTGACAGCACCAAAAATGAATGGTTCACCAAAGCCACTGATAAAAGAAGTAGGCACCAAAGATGACCCTAAACAAAAATGATTTAGTGCTTTTTGCCTTTAGTAAATGTACTTCTTAAGAATAACTTAACATCACTTGACGCCATTTTATATAATGTGAGAAACGATTCAAATGGATAAAAATATAAAAAAAAAATTCTACTTTACACTAATTTAAATCTATTGCCAGAGATGGTCTTCATCTGTCACCCCTGGGATTTTGGCTACTGGCTAAGGCTCTTGATAGCTCCATAGTATCTTTGTTTAGGCAGTATCTCAAGGACAAAATTCCCAGCATAAAAACTCCATCTGAAAACAATCTCAAGGTTATGCTGCTAAACACTAGGAGTCTTAATGTGAAACTGCACTAACACCTGACCCCCCAGCCCATCAGCAATTAAGCTAAAAAACTTCTCTAAACAGATTATAATCTCTTATAGGATGGTAACAATAGCTTCACTGCACATCCTCCCTTAGATGGAATTGGCAACTATGCCGAGTTCTACACCAATGCTTCATACAATCACCCGTATAGCTGCATTGACTCAGCCGTACCTGGTAGGACTAAAACAAACTCCTCAAGGAAGAGCAAACCTGCCTGGTTGACAACTGCCATTAACAAGCTTTACAATAAGAGGAAGAAATTGCTGTCTCAGAGTAATAGAGAGTGAGCCCTGAACTGGAAACACTCCATCCTCAGCTTAAACAAGCAAATAAGACTTCTTGTGAAGTCCTCCAAAGCAAACTATGAATCCAAATTAGCTTTCTCAACTAAGGACAACCAAAAGGCATTCTTTAGTTACATCCATAACCTAAAAGGAAAGGCCCAGATTTGTGCTGAACTGGTAGTTATTGATACCACATATACTGAGTCTGTGGACATAGCTAACCTGCTGGCCAACAGGTTCAGTGAAAACTTCCCTACCCTCCCCCTGTCACACGTACCCCATGACATCCCTACCACCTGTCCACTACCTTGTATCTCTAAAGAGCCTGTCATAAACTCCCTCTCACACAGCATCTAAGGGACCTGATAATAGCCCAAGCTGCATCCTTCATGGGCTCCAACAAGAATTATTAACACCATTGGGTACTCTTTTCAGTCATAGTCTATGTACCGGCTTTGCCCCAGCAGAATGGAAATGGCCACCGTTATTCCCTTGCACAAAGGTGGTGCCTCCACTGACTCTGGGAACTATAGAAATATTAGCTTTACTAGCCTTATTTGCAAGGCCATGGACCTTATCAACAAAGATATAGGTAATCTCCAAACACCTGATCCTGCTCAGTTTGGATTTGTCAAAGGGAGAACATGCCTGTTAAACCTGATGGACGTCTTTGAAACAGTCACCAAGGCCCTGGATGAGGGGAAAGCTGTACATACATCCTACCTAGACTTAGCCAAGGCTGTGACACTACTCCCACTTAAAAATCATTGACAGACTCACTTAGCTAGGTATCAACCCTTATATCGTTAGATGGGACATTAACTGGCTCACTGATAGAACACGTATAGTACATATAGTACATGGATTACTCGCTATAAAGACCATAACCAGTGGTATTCCACAGGGATCAGTCCTGAGACCTCTACTGTTTGGAATCTATTTCTACGATATACAAGCAAAAACTAAAGGTCTATGGCTGACAAAGTTTGATAATGACTGCAAACTGGGAGTGATCATACAATCTCCAAATTATGTCAACTTCCTATAAGAGGGTCTTACACAAACAAATGATTGGTTCCAAAGTCATGGCCTTAAACTCAATGCAAAAAAATGTATTATCATCCCTTTTGGTAAGAGCAATGTTCCTGCTAACTACCACATCAATAGCAACACCTTAAGTGTGTACTTAGTGGTAAGAGCCCTGAGTACACAGGTTGACAGCAATCTTACCTTTGATCACCATAACTCCACAGTGGTAAGAAGGGCATTCTATATTACTCATCTCATAAATAAGGGCATTGCCTCCAGAAAAAAAAAAGTTATAGCCTCCTTATACTCTTCTCTCCATAGGCCAATAATTGAGTACAATGCCCCTTTTGGTATGTACCTTTCTAAGCACCTGCAGCAATTGGAGAAACCACAAAGGTTCCTCACAAGGAAAATTCAAGGCCTTTAGCATCTGTCCTATGTGGATTGTCTGAAATCACTGTCACTTTATTCTGTTTAATACAGACTACTTAGAGGTGATCTCTGCCCTGCATATAAGGCAGTCCCTGACCCTGCTTTATTAGAAATGCTGCATATCAGCAAGTCAAATGGTACACGGATTACTCGCTCTAAAGACCATAACCTGGTATGTGACATTAATACAACCTGCTGGAGGGACACATTTGTCTCCCAGAGATTACCACACCTTTGGAACAGACTCCCACTTCATGTCAAACAGAGCACCTCAATGGCCCTCTTCAAATGCAATCTGGACGATTGGATGGATAACTGTAAATTCATCCTGGGGGTTCCGCCTTTATCCAGCTTGGACATGGGCATTAGATGCTGATCATGGAAATACGGGTAGAACTTGACTCGGCTTGTAAGGGCCCTATGGACATTAGCCTAGTAACTTCCTATGATCCTATTTATTATATTTGTAGATTATTTTTTTTTTTTTTATTTGGAATGGTTTGACTTTGGGAAGGACACATTTTTGGAAAGATTAATAAATCAACCAGTTTTTTTGAAGTTTAATATGGGAGACAGAGGTGGAGATAATGTTTTAGATACCAAAATTGTTATGGATGCAGTTAACATAATTTTTTAAAGTAAAATATACCATTGAGACATAGCTTTAAGTAGCTATTTATATTATTCCAGGAAACCATACATTTTTTATGAAATAAAATATATATCAAAAGGGCAATTCATCATGGCTTTAAGATTAATGAGTAAATATGATCTGTTGAGATGCATAAAATAATTAGTTTATTTGTAAACAGAGGTTATTTTTGCAATCACCCTATTATGACAGCTGAGTATGTTTTCAAGAACAGACATATACATTAACCACCTATACTACTGAAGAGAATGAAAAACAAAGAATATATGGCAACAAAAAATGGTAGATCATTCAAGATGGGGATGTTGTAGATGCTTGTTCAGTTAGTAACACTTTAACTAATAAATGGAAAATAGTACAGGCTAATGAAGATTTGTTTAAAATTGTAGGTGAACAGCCAGATGTTGTTTATCTAAATGGATATAATTTGGAGTCAGTTTTACAGGACAATCACATTATTGTAGGGAAACCAAAAACATCTAAAGTAGCAGGAACATACACGTGTTACTTCTAAAGCATGTAGGTTTATTTTCAAAGATAAATTTGAATTTTTCCCTATGAACAACAAAGCTCATTATTTAAAAAGTAGGGTTACGTGTGACACCACTGGGTTGATTTTATATTGCTTTATGTTGAAGTTTGACGGGTTTATGATCAGCATGATAACATAAAAGTTTAGTAGACAAATTTTGGAAAACTATATGATATTAAAAACAAGAGCAAAAGCAATACAATATATTATACAAACATATTAAAAAAACCCAGACCATTTGAAGTTCAAGTTTTTGTGCCTTAGAGATGGTTTGTGTAGATTTTATGGGAGGCAACTTCCAGAGAGGAAGAAAGAAAAATATTATGGCAGCTGAGATTGCAGGAGGATAAACAACCAGGGTTGAATGGCATCATTAATATAAAATGTTTCTTAAAGTCTAAATGACTAAGAAAATTATTTTTATGATTATTTATTTTTATTAATTAGGGAGTTTTTTTAACTATATATTTTTTTTAAATGTTTACTCTTTGTGTCAGTAATTAGTACTAATCAGCTGATATTTTATCGAAATAAATTATTTTTCATATTTATATAAAATAGCTTCAAGAGATTTTAGATTATTCTGAAGAAGTCTGTTTACTAAAGACAAAAGCACTAAATACATTATAATATACAATTTGAGAAACAATTCAAATGGATAAAAATATAAAAAAAAAATCCACTTTATACTAATTTAAACCTACTGACAGAGATGGTCTTCATCTGTCACCCCTGGGATTTTGGCTACTGGCTAAGGCTCTTGATACCCCCATAGTATCTTTTTTTAGGCAGTGTCTCAAGTACAAACTTCCTGATGTAAAAACTCCATCTAAAAACAACCTCAAAGTTATGCTGCTAAATGCTAGGAGTTTCAGGAATACATTCTTGAATAAGACTGTTTACTAGACTACATCATAATGACAGGAATAATATGCTGGTTGGTGTCTGTTATCAAAAATGCATACTTGGACATACACATGTATGAATTCCATTCTTATATTTTTAGCTTTTCTGGCCACAGTGACATCATAAAATGTATCAGAACACAAATACACAGATTTAATAGAAAGGTCTTCATAGACTTAAAGATGTGTTAAGAAGATTAATCTGCTACATTCGTGAAGCACATATGAATAAAGTAAGGGTCACTTCATATCATATACAGTTACTAAGGAAAACCTTACGTGGTATCCGGAATACAATGTTGTAGTGTAATAGCTGATATAAATATGCTTTTTATGCTATATTATAAACATTCCAAAGCAAAGATCCCAGAATTCACTTAGCAGCAAATAGCCTGGCCTGAGAGATTTGCCAGTCAAATTACATATCTTTTTAATTATATAATTCCAACCAGATGTGGCAAGATCAGACTGACATAAACATGCATGTGATTTTCAAAACTGCCAAAACCCATCTCCATCTGACACTATAGTCCTCCACCCCATTCTTTACCCACATAGCAGTAAGCAGCCCTCATTCCCATAAAGGAAGTATCTGTGCATTCCACTCTTAATGGAAGAAGACACATAAGACTGGGGATATGGTGTGGTGAGATATTCTGTCCATTGTCATGACTGATTCACTTACATCAAAATCCCACCGTCTCTCATTAAGATAAGTCCAAATGATGGATTTACTAAGGAGGCATTTCCTCCATGACCTGCCCATGCTGATGCTGTTGCAACAAACCATGAAAGGCAGTGAAATTGAAAATACCTCACCAGATGGGGGGGGGGGCATGACACCATACTGACAGGTGCCCTTGGCCTGCTGTCTGCTGTGGCTCTGCTGCAGCTAGAGTAGGTTATTGAGAATGCTGTGTGGAGAGCAGAGGAAGGTGTATGCCCCAGATGGAAACCCTCCTGGGGGGGATAGTAGATTTGCTCATATGGGTAGCTCCTATCATCAGGCCACCAGAGATGGTCACTGCCCATACAAATAACCACCCTGGTTTTTCACATAGTGGTGAATTCTAGTACTGTCCCTCTATACTAGTAAAAGGCAGATGAAACACTTCTGCTCATACCAAACAATATATCATCAGCCTTATGTCTCTTTCCTCTTCCTACTGTGTCTTGCCCCATACCTTGTGCATTGTTTAATCCTTCACATCACACTCTCTGCGTGATATGTTTGTCTCTATTGATTCTACATCTCCCCATCCTAGATCATGCACTTCCATCCCTAGTCATCTGTGCACTTTTATGTGTGTCTGTCTTCCCCTGCAAGCTGTCTTACCCCCACACTTTCACTGTCTTCTTTCCTTCTCCCTCTATAAGGCAAAAAATGGGCTCCATACCCACAAAGCACATGTCCTACCTCATCCTCCATCTTGCATTCTTCTATGTGTTGTCCTTGATTGCTCTCTGTACATCCCTTTACTCTCCTTGTAAACACTGACATCTGTTCACATATGTGGATGCCATAGCACTGCAAATAAAGAACCAATTGTGGAGGACAAATGACAGTCAGAAGCAGCAATCCAACTCCATTTATTGTGCAGTACCAGTTGCAGGAAAACCAGAAATAATTAAAAACATAGGTTAAGCGCTTTCATCCCAAAAGTAATCAGGACTTCCTCAGAACACTGAATGAAAAAACCCCAACACTAAAATATTTGCTTAATCAGTCAATTACATCACTAAATGATTAGACAATAATTTAGCAATTCTTTTCAATGCTTGACAACTGTTATAATACTTAAAACTTCCAAAATATTAAAATGACTGTTCTTAGTTTTTTCACGAGTGGCTGTATATCTTTCTGCAGCACTTTGTGCCATCCTGTTGACATGTGAAAACATGCTCAGCCTAATTACTATATGCACTCTTCATTTTTCAGATGTATTGGTCTCTGAATTTATGTTTTCAGTTTTCACAAGATCAAACAGTGTGGAGCTGGCATACAACCCCTTCATGGATAGTATCTTGTGCTTCAGGGTATTAGTTTCAGTACACAGATGTGTCTACTTGCATAACTGTTGTGCTGCTCATTTATATATTCTCAACACAGCTGGCTGCATTTAAGCTACATCTGCCTCTCCTTGGATGTTTAATTACTTCTTTTGTTACTGTAAAGAGTTGCTTAGATGAAAAACCATTGGACATAAGTGTATTCCATCTCTGTGAATCATGGCTGTTGACTTGACTAGTTTCAAAATCCTTAGTGATTAGAAAATAGGAAATGTACTGAAAGATATAAATGTCATTTTGCCAAAAAGTTTGCCCCAGTTAATAATACTGCTAACTAACCAGTTTGGGTAAAATCCTAATTACTGTGTCACATAAATCAAAATAATTAAAATAGTATATATACTATGCAGTCTGAAAACACAGAGAACTTGTGCATTCTGCTAATACTGGTATTATCTGAATGTATCTTACCAGTACATTTAGGCAGTATTACGCTATCCTAAAATGTACATAAGTGCAAAAAGTGCCACAATTACTCTCCAAATTTGGGAGAAAAGCAACTTTGTTAAGGACCTTTCTAACATATGAAATATACTGAACAAACTTTTGCTAAGCACTTTTTAGTACCGTTAAGCAGTAGTCTTGCATTAGAGAATTAGCATCAGTCCATCAGTAGCCATGCATTTTCACAGCATTAAAAGCTGTCATAGCACTTGATATTAAACAAACAAAACTGTGGCAGAGCGAAGCGTCTAACATCTTTTAAATGCATCCAGTTATCACGGGGACAATTTTCTTTTGCTTGTGGACTATGTAGCTTTCAGAACTGTTAAACACCTCATGTTCCTATATTTTCCCCTGTAATGAGTAGTGCATCTGGGCAGCTGAAGATCCATGTACAAAAAGTAATTATGATCAGTCTCTTCATTCACACTTCCCTTGTTATATGTTCTTGAAACACGTTTCAAGATTCAACTCAAGTTTCATTTTGTTCTACTCTTTAGGGGCATTTCTTGACATCCACGTCTGAAACACAAGTTGGTTATGACTGGAGACCTGAGTGTAATCCTCTATTTCTTCCATGCAGCATTGTGATTACACTCCAGATTTGTGAAAAGACAACTTTGCAAGAAACTTTCAGTGCTGCTAAGCTCTACTCGCATGCTAATATCAAGAAGATAAAGCTTTAAAAGCTGTAAAATACTTTAGACTGTCAAACTTCAGTTTTTGTGCATAGCAGTGTAAATTTTATTACATTTTCTTTACAAAATCAAAGATGCACTTCACTTCTACCTGCTGTCTGTAAAGTTTATTTCATGTTTTTACAGAATGAAAGATGCACTTCACTTCGAGCTGCTATCTATGAGGAAGTGCTCGGTTATAATTTTCAAAGCTGTAAAGCATATCATGCCCCTACACATTATTGGGGCAACCTAAGTTTCATTTATCACAAAGAGTTATGATTGTGGTTCTCAAAGAGATTCATAGGTTCATAGGAGGTTACTCGACTCATGGCCCTAGGGCCTTTATAAGCCTAGTCATGACAAAAACCTGTATATTCTAACTGACCATAGTTAGATGATCATTGTTAGCAGAGAAATTCTATGATCAGCACTGACTACCCCTGTCCATGAGGGACATAGGTGGCACCACCAGCATGAAATTATGGTCACCCATCCAATTGTCAAGGCTGCACTTAAATAGGGTCATTGAGGAGCTCTGCTTCATGTGAAGTGGGAGCTTATTCCACTATAGTGGCAATCTCTGGGAGATATATCTGTCTCTCCAAGATGTTTTGTTAATGTCACAGGCTAGGTTTTGATCCCTGGAGTGAGTGACTCTTGTTCCATTTGATTTGTAGATATGCAGCATTTCCATTAGGCAGAGTCAGAGACTGCTCTGTAGGCCAGGCACAGGTTGCCAGTAAACAGCCTGCTTGATTTAGAGGGTGTATTTCATAAAAACAAAAAGACTGAATCCCAAAAGACTGAAAATTCAAAATACTGAATGACAGGATTTTTCTCTTCTCCACTGTTGTGTGATCTTGGGGAGTTGGTATATATAGTTAGCAGGGGGTGTCAGGGGCACAGCCTCCCACATGTGGGGTGCAGGGAGGCTTGCCGCCTGCATTAAAAAATGTGTTCAGTATTTTGAATTTTCAGTATTTTGGGATTCGGTCTTTTGATTTGTCAGTCATCTGAAGTAGACCTGATACAGAGTGCAGTGACAGGGCTGTCAGTCTTTATATGTAAGTCACATTTTGGAGATGCTGGATTCTCTTGGTTAGAAACTTCTATAGTCTATCCAGTTGTTGGAGGTGTCTGGTGAGATACATGCAGAAGGAAGCATTGTACTCAGTGGTCTGATAAGAGTAAAGTCCAGCAGAGTTATAACCTCCTTAGTCTTGGATGTGATGCCCTTATTTATGAGATGCACAATGTAGATGGCTTTCCTAACCACTATGGACACATGGTGATTAAAGTTTAGATTGCTATCAATGTGTGTTCCCAAGTCTCACACCACTGGGTTTGAGCTTAGAAGGGTGCTATCTATAGCATAATTAGCAGGGGATACTTCTTTGCCAAAAGGAATAATGAGGCATTTTTTTGTGTTTGTGCTCATGTAAGTTACCCAATTGATAGGTGAGATCTCCCACGACCAAGGAGTTTGACTGTATACTGAGCAACTCTAGAAAAATCCAAGTAGGCGGTGTGCTTCTCCTAGTTCATGATAAGGGACCTGTAGCTAGTAATGATGTGGTGGGCTATTTTGCCTATAGTTATTTGGACCTGGAGTAGCTCAAGAGAGTCATACTGTTTTACCTGTCTTGAGGTGTATTTGGATTTAATGAAGATGGATACACCTCCACTTTTGGTTCTTTCGTGTTCATTTAAGGTCTGGGCATGAGAAAGGCATTGTTGCCTTATATGGCCAATGTTCTCTTTGTGGCCTTTACCACTTCTCAGTGGCTGCACAGACATCAGCATCTCCCAAGGTAAGTAGTGCTTCCACGGACTGCAGTTTACTGTTTAGCCTCCTAACATTAAGCAGCATGACTTTGAGTTTGTCTCTAGTGGACTTCTTTATGTCAGAAGTTTTGTTGTTTTGACATTTCCTAAAAAAGGCACTATGGGGGAGTCAAGCATCTTTGCCAGTATCTGAAAGCTTTGAGGAGACAGGTGAAGACCATCTCTGGTAAAGCAGCATGGTCTGTTGACCATGTATTCCCAGGCTGTCAGATACTGGATCTCCCTGGAGTGACACCAGAAGTTAAGCCAATGATTGAAATTAATCATTTTTTTGTCTGTATTGTGGCATCATCCAAGGTGAAGTTAGAATGCTGCGTAGGACTAGGGCCATATCTGCCTGGGACACATAATCTCAGAGTTCAGTCATGTCTCTGTTAATATAGCCCAGACAGGTATGTCTCAGGTCATTCACTCCAACATGTACTATGACAGAGTCATAACAGTAACTGTTGTTCAGTGACTTGAGTGCATGCATGATTTGATGGAGCCTGACACCTGACAGGCAGCTGACTGTGATCTCCTCCTTGTCCAACCTGGTGAGGGGGACATCTGTGTGTCTCAATAGTGAGTCGCCTATGACTAGGAAATTAGGTTTGGAGGTGTTTTGCCTTAGGGGTTTAATTGTTGAGACACTGATATGTGTGTTGTTATGTGTAGTGGTGGATTCTGTTTGTGTACCAATATGTATAGGTTACTTGAGCTTGGGAAGCCTCAGTTCTTTTGGTAGGTTCTTAGTGAGTAGCTCCGCTTATGTGGGTTTATTTGTCTTGACCTTATCTTATGTGAGTGGAGAAGGTGTGTATGCTGACAACCTGTTTGGTGTCATTTATTGTTATGTGAGAGGACTGATTCTAGTTTCATTGTATTGTTACATCTCTAACATACTGCATCTGTTTGCTTTAAGAGCAAGTGGCTGTCAGTATACTTGAGGCAATTGCTATATTACCTCAGGATACCCATGGCAATTGGGCTGTCTGGAGAAATGTTGGGAAACTGACTGTCCATAGCAGCAGGTCATTCTTAAGTACTAATTTTTGAGAGGGTAAATTGGATCAGCTATTGGTCTGGGATTAACAAGGGGACTTACTCTATAGAAGATCAGGGATGAAAATTAGGGAGACACTGCACAGTGCTCATCTGAGTTGTCTGCAGAGCAGCAGGAAACCTGGGAGGGTTTCACTGACTGGTGTCCAGGGAAAAAATAGCTTCTAGGCATTTGCATCTATACAAGGCACCGCTAACCCCTACCGAGTGGTGTGCAACTATGTGCAAAAGTTAGGCTTACATACAGGCGATATTAAACACTTTTAAAATAATCTGCCAATGGGAAATCACAAAATGATCCTTCCTCTAGTAGTCTCCTCAGACAAGACTACATCCACACTCTTCTGCCACAAGGGTGGAGGGGAGCTCTTCTTAGTGTAAGGTGTCTGGATTTGAGTTCAAGTGTATCAAAAACAGGCTAGATTCAGAAAGTCTGGATTTAGTCTATGCTAACTAAATATTTCAGTGCAAAATAAGTGCAAGTAATAAGTAGGCACAAGCAGTAAAAACAGTCAAAAAGGCACAAATTACAACAGTAAAACAGTAAAATACAGATGAAAAGTGCAGATCAAACTCAAAATAAGAAGATCATAATAAACTTATGTGTCATTGACATGAATTTCAAGATTCACCTCTTTACTTTTACTTTGCTCCTCTGTTGATGTAAATTTCTTGACATCCATGGCTTGATGACATTAAATTTGTTATGATCATAGACCCAGTCAAAAAGCCTGAATGAAGACTACACTATACTAACATCTGCACTATTTAATAAAATAATTCTCACCAACTGCCAGCATAAGTGATAGGGCATTATACATGTTGGCGGCAGTGCTCTTTATGAGCATTTCAGTGTGATTGTGTGATTTTTACGAGCTCAGCAAAACAAGTTGGGAGTCCCCAGTACATTTTGAATGTAAATACATTTCTCCTAAACTGTCAATGGCACCCAACAGCTAATAGCTGCAAAACATCATCCATGTGAGGGTGTATTTCTTATTTCAGTTTCTATTTTTTAATTCTGTTTTCCTGGGGATTTAATTAGGCATTACCAATATTCAATGGAGACCCAGTGAGAAAAGTCCCGGAATGATAAAAATATAACAATAGCAACACATTATAGCACATACACTTTACATTATATTATAATTATGATAAGGTTCACAACAGCAGCAGAATCTTCATTTGAACAAGTTGCATAAAACACACTGAATTTAACACAAGCAATTAAAAATAGCAGTTAGCATAGTCAGTTACACTGTCACATAAATCGATACAAATATGACATGTCCAGTGCAACTGAGCTTTTTTTGCAAGTAATAGAATTAAGTGAGGCCTTAAGGATAATTATCTTATTTTGCTTCTGCAGTTACAGTTTCAATTTGTATAAGAGTGATCAAAGGCTTGCTGAAAAGCAGTAGGGACATGCAAGAGGTTTCCAAGGGTTTTTGATAGTGACAGAGAAATTCAACTCTCAATAGCTGTTGTGAGAATTGTCAGTTTTCATTAGGACATGCCTGAACAAAAATAGCATTCTGGTTATTAGGTAACATTCTACCATGAGATGCAGTGATGTACATTTCACAGTTGACCTTAAGGCAAATCTGAATATTTTGTAGAAAACCTGTTTTTAACTTTATTGTGGAGAGGAACTGAGGTCAGTTAGGATATTATAGCAGTAGAAAAGGATAACCATGAGGAATGCAGTTGCAACAGAGACAAGCTTGTGGAGATCATAAATTATGTGTTTGGTATAATATACCATGTTTATTTACAGTTGCATTGATTTATTACTTTGTTGATATTCCTTTGTTGATATGATCAAAAATTACGGCAAGCAGTTTTAAATGTAAGACTACCTTGAGTGAGATATTTCTTTTGTTAATTATTTTAAGTTCAGTGAAGTATGTAGGCAGTATAAGGCCTGGATAGAAGACCACAGCCTTTGCCTTACTGGTATTTAGTAGGAAGGCTTGATGTTTTTTTCCCTCACTCTACAATGGTAAAAATGTATTCAGTATATATATATATATATATATATATATATATATATATATATATATATATATATATATATATATATAGAGAGAGAGAGAGAGTCACTTCATAATCTCAAAATACTAAAACACAAAATTTTAGTATCTCGAGACTATAAAGCTGAAAATTTAAAAAAAAACACAACCACAACCACGAAATTCAAAATTGCTATCATACACATACAAACACCACCACACAAACAAGCACAAACACACCTACCTAACTGCACTACAACAAACAAACCAACATACACAAACAAAACATAACAAACAAACACACCTACCCTACCTATAAGGAGGGGGGAAAGGCCCCCCTGCACCCCTACACCCCAGCTACTTAAATATAATAACTCTGATGTGGCACTAAACACACAAACACATAAAACCCACCACTACACACATTCACACACATTAAAATCCCTACCCAATACCCTTACAAAAACACAACTTACCTGAATCCCCAGCTAAATCCACAAACCGCACCGCACATCACGAATGCGCCAACTGAACTGTGGATTCGACATTTCTGCTTTCAATATGCAGTTTCGAGTAACTGCACTTTTGGCTTTATAGTCTCAAGATACTAAAATTTGGTATTTTAGTATTCTGAGATTATATATATATATATATATATATATATATATATATATATATATATATATATATATATATAAGGTCTACTTCATTTGATCGAAAGACCATTTGACCTAAACCCATTTGATCAAAATTTCATTTGATTGAAAACCAGTATTCAAGGCATAAAACTGGGATTTGTCCCCCTCCCCAATGTCGGGCAACTCTGGAGTTGGTATATATAGTTAGGGGGTGGGGGTGAAGCCCCCCACCTAGTTTCCTTTAAAAGAAGAAAATAAAACAAAAAGTACAGATTTTAAATGAAAATAGGTGGGGGCTTCACCCCCCACACCATCCAATGTGGGGGACTGCACCCCCAACTATATATACCAACTCTAGGGTCGCATAAAATTGGGGAGGGGGACAAATCCCTGTTATTTGCCTTCAATACTGGTTTTCGATCAAATTAAATTTCGATCAAATGGGTTTAGGTCAAATGGTCTTTCGATCAAATGAAGTAGACCCATAGATATATATATATATATATATATATATATATATATATATATATATATATAAACACAAATAAGTCACACGGATTTAAGATGTCACACAATTTCTGAACAGTATGAAGAATTTATACATTGAAGTTGCAGAACAGATCAATACTCTTGAGTATGTAGCATTACTTGTTACAAGCAATACAGACATGCTTATACAATTTTGGAGCTTGTACATCCAAGCAGAAGTAGAAACCATCTCTATAATTTGACTGATGCACTCCACAATATTATTTATGTGACTGAAAGTAAAGCCTTGTGTAGCATGAGAGTACTTTCTGTGTGAGACTGAAGGGAGTACAGGATAGTAATATGGGGAGGAAGTGCAACTAGATAGCACAGCATTTATGAATATCATAAAGAGGAAGAATCCCAGACCTCAGGCTTGGGATATGCAGAGGTGTGCAAGAAGAGAGGTTGTAGTTGGACTAACCATTTAGCAGACTGGGTTCTGTCAATTAAGTAACTGAAGTACTACATCATGGTGAGTATGTTAAGGTTGGTAAGATGAGAAAGTAATATATTTTGGTTAATTCTGTAAAACGTTTGTGATAGCACTACAGCAATTGTTACTACAAATTTGTTGCTGAGCTTGTTTTGGATGTGTTTAATAAAGAGCAAGAGGAGAGTTTCTCTACTATGATTGGGGAAATCCCTATGTTGGGAGGTAGACAGGTAGGTGGTTGTTATGAAGTTGTTTTAACAGTTATGGATGAATGCATCTTTTCTAGTATTTTGGAGAGAAATTAAAGAATGGCTGTGGATTTGTATTGACTATGGTCTGTTGATTCACCATTTTTGTGGAGAAGACTCTAACTGAAGACTTCCATGAGAATGGGACCAATATATAAGAAAATATAGGGAATGTAGGAGATATTGTTTTCATGGAAAGATAAGACATCTTCATTTTTTTGCATGCATGCATTTCAGAGGTTGGGAGTGATGAAACATGTAGGTCCTTGAGAATCTTGCTGGATGAGTTCAGTTGTATTTTGAGATATTTATTAGCATATAGTGGTGAAGTGTTAACATAATTTAGTAGCCATTGCAAGAATGGAGAGATGAGAGGCACATTTTACTTTTGCCTGTCTCTGCTATGGAAGGAGAAATTTGCCAGGTGAATTGACACTTGAAAAAAAATCAATGATGACATTGTGTGCAATCATAATGCTGAGAAAAAGAAGTTATGTACTTACCATAACATCCCATCTCTGTTATTCATTTTCATTCTTCCTCAACTGATGTGTGCAGATCTGAACCATTGGATCTGACTCATCCATTGTAAAAGCTTATGGCAACTTAGAACTCTTGAGCTTCTCCCTTATCCAGGTTGCATCAACCCCAATCACCTCAGATCTTGTTTGCTAGCTAAAGCACAGAGAAATAACTCATACAAAAAAAGGCATAAAAAGATAAATAACAAAAGTTAGACAGGGCTATATCTGGAGCTTTGTCATGCTTGGATTATGCCAATTCTTTCAATGGAAAGAATTAAAATGGACAACACAGATGGCACATTAAAGTGAGTACATAACTGCTTTATCTGATGTTGTCAATTTTCATTCTGACGTTAACTGATGGGACAGAGTCACCAGCTACCTAAATCCCAGGGTGAACTCAAGGCAGGATATTCCTAAGCACCATTGAGCTAAATGATGCTTTGCGTCTGGATACCAAATCCACTTTGTAAAGAGTGATGAAAGTATGAGGGGGGGCCCAAGTCACTGCTACACATATTTCATCCATGGAAGCTCTTGAATGAAAACCTGAGGAAGTCATTATGGACCTGGTTGTATGAGTATGAACTTGCTTTGGTAAAGGGATATCCATCTGGTTGTAAGCAAAGGAAATACAGCCAAAAAGCCATCTGGTGAGAGTAATTTTGGATATTGGTTTTCCCAGTTTCATATCAACCAAAGAAAGAAATAACTGATCTGTAGTTCTCATGTCTTTTGTTTTGTGCATAATGAAATGCAGTTGATTATAAACATTCAATAAATGTAATAAGTAGTTGCCCTTATTTGAAAAATTTGGAAAGAAAACTGGCAAATTGATGGACTGGTTAAAGTTAAATTCTGAAACTATCTTGGGCAAAAAGGATGCACTAGTTCATAATGTAATTCTTTCTTTATGAAAAATTAGATATGGGGTTTCATACACAAGGCTTAAATATCAGAAACACGTCTGGCTGACGTAATAGCCACCAAATTTTCCAAGAAAGAAATTTAAGATTACAATCATGTGCAAGTTCAAGGGTTGATGAACCAGGGCTTGCAGTACCAGAGTTAGATCCCATGGAGGACTAGGATCTTTAAACGGAGGTCTTAACAGAAGTGTGCCTCATGAAAAGGTTTTACAAACCTTATGAGAAGTGAGTGACGAACCATCAAAACCAATATGGAGATTAGAAATTGCTGACAATTGAACTTTAATTGTTGAAGAACTAGCTCCTTGATTTAACAGAAGCATCAAGAAATCAAGAATATTATGAAGAGGGGCAGAAAATGGTTCCACATCATTTTGAAGTGCCCAACATACAATATTTTCCATTTACTAACATAAAGTTTCCTTGTAGACGGTTTAAGGGAAGATAACAAAATCTGGTGGACTGAAGACAAGAGTATAGATTGTCTGGTTATTACTGCAAATGGAGAAACCAAGCAGTCAGCTTGAGATTTCGTGGGTCTGGGTGTATCATGCGGGTTCCTATTAGATGACCAAAGACACATTCTATCGAATGTGTCTTAGTCGAACTTAAAACAACAAAAAGGCAAAATAGTGAAGCGGCTTTTAAGTAAATTCTTTCCCAGGGAAAGAATTTGCTTGGCCGCTTCCATTACTTTGCCATTTTCAACACTGTAGTGCGATCTTGGAGTTGGTATATTTAAGTAGGGGGGTGTGGGGGTCACAGCCCTCCACATCAGGGGGGTGTTCTGAGCTTTTGAGATTGTAAGCTTTCACTTACATGGGGATGATTATTCATTGTTCGTTTTTTTAAGCATTCAGTGATATAATATAGACCCTATCATGCCTGTCAGGTGTGACAGGAGATCTTGAGCTGGGTCCAGAATACAAGGCTGATGAATTAAATGAGACCATAGGAGGGGAAGCCAAATCTGTCAAGGCCAATAGGGTGCAATGAGGGTGACTTTGCTCTTTAACCTGGCAGCTCTCTGTAGGAACTTTGGAGTCAAAGGAACTGGGGATTAAGCATAAAGGAGATGGGGGGAAATCATGGAGAAGAGCATCCCTTGGTGACTCCCCCTGTAGCTGCTGCATTTGTTGTTTAGGGGAGATACAAAGAGATTGCAGCAAGGCTGGCCCCATTGTTGGAAAATAATTCCAATACTTTCTTGTTGAGAGACCATTCGTGAGGTAGTAGTATGTACCTGCTCAGTTTGTCTGCTAATATGTTGGACTTTCCTGGAATATGCATTGCCATAAGAAAGAAGTTTGAAGAGATCACTCATTGCCAAACCCTGAGTGTTTCTCGACATGGGGGTAAGATCTGGTTCCTCCTTGTTTGTTGTTATATTAAACCACTGACATGTTGTCTGTTTGAATCACAATCATTCTTGAAGGGAGAACATTCTGAAAGGCCTACAATGCTAGAAGCACTGCCCTCAACTTGAGGGCATTGATATGCAAAGTGGCTTCTTTGGGGGATCATGTGGCTTGGACTGTCTTTCCCAGGAAATGCCCCCCTTCACTACCTGGGAAGCATCTGTGGTCACAATGGCCTTGGGCTGATGAGGAATGAACAAATGGCCTTGAAGAACCTCTTCTGACTGAATCCACCATATTAGATCCCTCTTGCATATATTGGTGATCTGTACCAGAGCCAATAAAGGAAGGTGAAAGCTGGCTAAGGGTAGTAATGTTATTGCTGCTGCCATTGACCCCAGTGCCTGAAGGACCAAACAGGCTGAGATTTTGCTACTGCAAACTATCCTTTTTACTTGTGACATTATTGTTTGAACTCTGGAGAGGGGAAGTGAAGCTATAGTTGATTTTGTATCAAGCAGTGCTCCTATGAACTCTAGACTTTGACTTGGTTCTAGGTGAGACTTTTCATAGTTTATGGTTATTCCTAGTAGAAGAGAAACTAAATCTGTCTGGATCACTTTTTCTCTTGCCAAAATGAGCTGATGCCTGGTCGGGGTGGAGATGAGCCAATCATCTAAATATGGATACAGCCAGAAACCCTGCAGTCTCAAGTGAGCTGCTATGACTGCCATGCATCTGATAAACACTCTGGGAGCTGTGGTGAGACCAAAGGGCACAACTCTGAACTGGTAGTTACTGGTTCCTAGCCAGAAGTGTAAAAATCTCCTGGATCATCTGGTCATCTTTATATGATAGTACGCATCTCGAAGATCTGTTGAGCACATCCAATCGTCCTTTTCCAAACAAGGAAGAATGGACTGAACAGTGACCATCTAGAACTTGGTCTTTCAAAGTGATTTGTTTAAGACATGTTGATACAGAATTGGTCTCCAGTTCCCTGTTTTCTTTGGCACTAAAATGAACCTTGAGTAAGTTCCAGATTCTAACGGGTCTTGGGGATCTTTTAGATGACAGTTTTTTCTAGCAACCTTTGAATCTGAATTGCTGCTTGTTCCCTCTGATTGGGTGGAACATTGGCAAATTTTCTTGAATTGGGAGGATAAAGGGAAAATGGTATTATATAACCTCTGGAATGATCTATTGCACCCAAGCATCTGTTGTTATTTCTAGCAAGGTTCTCCAGTGCAGGGACAAATGACCCCTGATTTCCTCCAGAGGTGGACAATCGGGCCTCTTTTCAAGAGTACTGAAAAGGTTTAAAAAGTAAGGATCTCTGAAACCTTGGTTTTGCGGGCCACCTCTGCCGTGATGGTGGTGTCTACCATTTTGAGTTCTTCCCTCTGCCTTTGGGAGAACTTCCTCCATTTATGTCCTAGAAAGATCCTTGGGATTTTTTGAAGCACATTTTACCCTCTTCTTGATGATTCCTTGAAAAGGATCTTTGAGGGGTGGAAATGTATGCCCATGGCAGAATGGACCTTTCCAACCTTCTCACACCTGGGCAAAGTATCTTTAACCTTGGAGCCAAAAAGGGATGTTCTGTCAAAAGGAGCATTGATAAACAAAGACTTAAAAGGCTCTGTAAAATCACATAAGCACACTCAGTCATGTCTCCTCATGGCAAAGCCTGAACCCACAGCTTTAGAGGTTCCTTCTGTTACATTAGAAATGAGCTTCATGGAGGAGTTGGATATTGATTGTAGAGTAGCTAAATGAGAGGTGACAGATGCTTTCACCTCTTCAGAAATGGATCCTGACAGGGTATCTGATAGCACCTTAATTAGGTCCCTCTGTAGTCTCATGAAATGTGGCAAATAGTTCAGTGACCTTAATTGAAAGGTCGGTGAAACATAAACATACTTCCTGAATCTATCCATCACCCAAGACTCCTTGTTGGGGTGAATGAAAAGAGGAACTTTCTTCTTCAAGTTCTTCTTAGTGGTACTGCCACAACCATGGCATCACCAGGCACACCCCTGGACGAAAACTGCTTATCCTGTAGAGCAGTTTTGTCCATCTTCTTGGGGACTGGCTTAATGATGTCTGGATCCTGTCATGTTTGCCACAAGATCAAGTAAATGAGCTCGTAGGCAGGCAGAGTAACCCAGGAGGTAGATGGGTCAGTACTGAATGCCTCTAGGAGTAGATTCCTCCTACAAAGGATTGCTAGGCTTCCAGCCATCTCTCTGTTTTAGGATCTTCAGGATGTCTCCAAATAAGACATCATCAGGAGGTGATTGTAGGTCTCCTCCCTCAACAAAATCTATATCTTCTGTGACAGATTTGGGGGAATCTAATTGCTTTCTCTTGCATGTTCTCTGCTTACGGTCCTCCTCAGCGGGGTACTCTGAGGAGGTGTCAGAATGACTGGGGATATCCTGATGGAAAGCCAGGGGTTTTGGTACTGGCTGTCCCTGTGAAGAGGATAGTTAAGAGTTCAGATGCAGAAACAATACAGATGTAGACAGAGAATCTGAGGGGGTGGGCACCATCTGAGTCAGGGTGCAGACAAGCCTCTCTCCACTACCACAAAGGCGGACCTCCCCAGTGAGGGATAGGAACAAGGACCATGGTCCCTCCCTACCCCAAGGACAGGCCACCTGATGCTGAATTTGGAGACAAACTAACAATTACTGAGGCTCTGAGATGTAGAGAATCCTCTGAAACATTTGCAGTCAAGTGCAGCACCTCATACCTGACAGGATAGAATCAGCTTTGAGAGCTCTCTGGATCTGACTGAACTGAAGAGCTCATAGCAAGTCTTGGATCTGAGGGCAAAGGACTTCTCAGATCTGAAGTAGACAGACTCATATCCAAGGACTCTAAGACCTTGAAATGAGTCAGAGGAGGAACTAGTAAAAGTGGGGTACTGCAAGTATGAATCTTCAGAAGCAAAGGGGTAAGAGCCAGATGGAACACTGACTGGCTCTACGCTAAGAGAATGTTTCTCACTAACCTCTCCACATCATCTTCCATAAGGCTTCTGGAAGAGTGACTGGACATTCCTGATGGAGATCTTTGCCTCTCAAAGAAGGGGGAGGAACTCTAGAGGGAACTGGGTCCACTGAGGGGGGGTATTTTGTTATGGGTAAAACTACCACATACTCAGGTCTATGTGTCAGATCCAAGGGGGTCTGAGTCGATGTGTGCTTAATTTTTTGGCTTGTCTGATCCAAAGACACAGTTGGATCCAAGGATTGTTTCTTTATGTGTTCAGATCCAAGGATGAAGTCAGATCCATAAATTTTTGTCTTTTCTTCTTAGGATTAGAAGGAACAGATGGATTCATAAGATACCTTTTCAAAGACTTTTCCGAGGACTTAGAAAAAGCAGTGGAAGTACTTGGAGAAGTGGGAGAAATTTTCCTAGATTTTTCTTCAGAAGGTCCAGATAATGCCTCAGCAAAGGAGGAAGATAGCAAACCCTTCAATATTCATTTGTTTTGTGTTCAACCAGAGCCCTTGCTTTAAATGCATGACAGATTGAACAATTTCCTTTCAGATGAAGAGATCCAAGACAGTACACGCGAAGTGTATGAGCATTAGAAAAGGATATTTTCTGACCACATTTTCCATACTTTTTTAAACCCGCTGAGTTTTTATCTTTTTCTGACATCTTAACGAGATATTCTAACAACTACTAACAAACAATAACAATGACATGAACACACTCCAAAACCCCCAAAACTGTAAACTTTAAAGAGTCTAACTATACAACAGAGTAACTATAAAGGCTTTTTGAATGAATGGGGAAAGGAAAAGAAAAAGGTACATACAAAGGTACTGAAGAGCTACAATGAGCATACAAGAGAAGGGGTGTAAATAAAAATACTAACTATAGTATTTTATAGCATACGTTAGTACAAAAAAGATGAAAAGAGAAAAAAACGATAAAGAAACACAACAGTAAAAAGAGAAAATAATACACATCTGAATTCAACCTCGAAAGACTAGCAACCATGTCCTACACTGGAAGTGGCAAATGAGATCTGAGATAACTGGAGTTGGTGAGTTCTGGGTAAGGGAGAAGCTCGAGAGTTCTAAGTTGCCACAAGCTTTTGCAATAGCTGATTTGGATCCAATGGTTCGTATCCAAACCCATCAGTTGAGGACAGAATGAAAATTAAGAACATGGCAGAAATATAAGTAGGAAATAATTTCTATAATTTTAATATTTTAACAGTTTGATTTGGTTCTTTTATTTCAAGCTAATGTCAACTGTATGTTTATTTACCCAGGGTATGAGACAGTCCCCGGGAGTCATTAAGCTTGGCACAAGGACAGTTTTAGCCTTGCGCCGAGCGTCCTCATTACAGATGGTGCAGCAGCGCCATATGAATATTTATGAGGGCGTGCCGCCGCACCCTCGATGTGCACAGGAAACATGTGAGAGTGCAGGGGGTGTGTACAAGTGCTCTACGGAGGTGTAAACATGCCCCGACAGTTGCACAACCTACTATGCTTACTGTTAGAGCCCGCCTCTAATAGTAAGCTGGTAATTCAGTGTCCATGGATACCGAAATTTATGCTAAGCATACAAGAGTGTCCATGAACAGTGAAATAAAATCAAAGTAGTAAACACACAAGCAGGTAGTGGAATGTTGAGCCCCATCCCTAGAACTTTCACAATTAGATTCCCCGTGTCCCTATTTTACATTTGTATTGCTGCAATATCAAAAGTGTAAGCAAAGAGCAGCGTGTTTGCACGTCGCTGCCCTCTGCTGAGCATAGCTTACACATCAAAATCATTCAAATAGAGAAAAACATGCGGAATCAATGTAAACGTCAATAGTGTAGTGGTTAGAGCATCCGCCTAACAAACAGGCATTCACGGTTCCAGTCCAACTATAGCACATATCATTTTCCATGTAGAATGAATGTCGTTTTGCTGTAAAACTGACATAATAACATGTAAATGTGAACTTGAGTATTGCATGAGATGTTTACCTAAATTTCGTTCAATCAAAGGGGTACTGTCATAATGAATAAGGCACTAGTAAGCAGGTGTAAGCACAAATAAGCAGCAGTAAACATATATAAGTACCAGTAAGCAAGTCTGAGTGTGCTTGCGCAGGTGTAAGCAGTGCAGAGCATAGGAAATGCATATAAGTATGTACAGATATATATAATATAATATATATATATATATATATATATATATATATATACACACATATATATATATATATATATATATATATATATATATATATATATATATATATATATATATATATATAAATATATATATACATATATACACACATATATATATATATATATATAAATATATATATATACATATATATACATATATATATATATATATATATATATATATATATATATATATATATATATATGAAGAATGAACGTTGTAACAATAAAACATACAAAAGGAATGAGAAGGCAATCAACAGCAACCCCAGTATTACATAGCGCTGTTAGCATATGTCATATCAAGCTGGGCAGGAGTGAGCAAAGCACTGCTACTCACATCACAAGCAGGATATTACCAGTGGGAGCAACATTGTTGATCTGCTAAGTCTACTTTACAATCAGAGGGTAGTCCCTGGTGGCACTACCCAAAAACTGATAGGATGATTGGCCATCCGACCATTACACAAGCAAGGGAAAGTATGTTCAAGGACTAAATGGTGAGAGAGCCTGATAATACATGGGTTGGAACAACATACTTGTAGGGCCCCTAATGCTCGGGACAGGGCAATGTGTGAAGGTGTGTCATGGCTGCGATAGCAACTGGACAATGGATGGTATACGTGTATGTTGAACTCGGGTGGGGTGGAGGAAATATGGGTATGAAATTATGCTTCCAGGCATGTCGGGGCTGGATGGGCTGGTTCTAATTGGACCACCTCGTGGAGGTCAGCAAGTTCATTATAAGTATAAATGCATACACACATGCATACATCTATATGTAGAAGTACATTCCCTGTAACACATTCATTCCATTTGCAGACATAAATAACATGAATGTGCTCTTACAAACTTCAACAGTAGATAGATTAATAGGTTGTGCATAAGTGGGAAGGGACGAAACTGCTAAAACACAGAAGTGTGTACAATGAGCAAAGTCAGTGCTGTGCTGAAAAGAATCAAATGTGAGGACTTTCTCACACATGGAATCATTCCAGTGATCTGTCTGCTATGGCAATACCAATTACTAAACCAGGTTATTTGTAAAAGAATTACACCAAACTCGTACATAATTAGATCTCATGTGTAACATGCGTTACCACATAGTCATACTTATTCATTTATTATAGTGTCATGTTAACGGCAGTAAGGATGTAATGAAGTATAGAGTCTAATCTTGAAATAAACACATGCGTGTCCCATCTGGGACAACCCAAAAATTGCGAATAGTGTCCTATTGGTCGCTCATGTCACCATTGTTTGTGGACTAAAAGTTTGGGATTTCTGAGGATACGTGGAGTGAGTCAACCGATGGGATGGGTCTACAGGAGTAGGGAGTGGCCAATGTGTAGTGGTGTGGATACACCGTGAATCCAACTGGAGAATGGATGACTGCAGTGTTAGTGAGGTGTTGGGGTGGGAGTTTGGGGAACTAGGAGTCATGGGTATATGGGTATATATGCAAATGAAGCAGCACAGCAATAGTGTATTGGTTAGAGCATCCGCCTAATGAACAGACATTCCCATTCTGAATCCCACTGCAGCACATACCATTTTCCATCAGTATTAGGGACCATACCTCTCAACTGTCCCTGATTTCTAGGGATGTCCCTGATTGATTTTGACTCAAATTCTAACTCTGTCCCACTTAATCCCTCCCAAAACTAGTGACTTTTGGAGGAAAGGTGGTGAATTACACGTAATGAATAATGACAACAATTAAGAGTTATAAACTACATTTACCTCAGAAAATGTGTATTAATTCATATGCTCTGAGTCTGTCAATGTGTCAAGTTAATAGCATTAATATTTTAAATGTGTCCCTGACTGTCCCTGATGTTGTCATGACTTGTCCCTGATTCAGCTGATATTTGTCCCCAATCGTTTGAGAGGTCTGATAGGGACAGAAAGCACATATTCCACTTACAACCTTAGAAAGATGGTAGAATAATAGGTATGCAGTAGCATGACTCGGCTGAAGGATGTGGGTTCCAAAACCCAATTACTTGTTTGTATTGAATGGTGTCAGTTCCCATGTATTAGCCAAACAGGTGCAGATTGTAAGAGGAACACACCAATAGTATGAATCAAACTCTGGACAGGCCGTGGATTCTGTACAGTCGAATGGCATGCTTACACCTAATGGGCAGCCATTCCCGATACTGTAGGCATGTAATCCAATGTAATAGGCATCACAAGGTAATATTGTAGTCCTCACTTCTATCCAGGGGTGTGAGTGTCAGATGCAAACACCAAATGCAGTGCATTTGCAAGTGCGGGAACAAGCAGGTGTGAGTTGGAGTACTGCAGTAAACATGGAGTTGAAATGTCTCTGTAATAAGGTTCAGAAGTCCCCAGGACCCCATACAGCATATGTACACATGAATGACAGCTACCAGGCACATATATAGCCTGTAATGAGTAAGACGTAGTTGACATAAGTCAAATATAATGCTAGATAACCAATAAGCAAAGCTAACTGCCACACAGCCCAACTAAGTAATTGTAAGCAATGTGTAGGGAAACCAATACAATATGCCCACAGGTACACCTCTTTAAGCAGTGCCAACCTGAAGTAAGCATGTGTGCCCATAGCTTAGCCTTTTTGAAACCAGCCAATTACTGAAAAGTGTGGGAATCTGGCCCTACTTAAACCGAAGAGGCAGGAATGTGGCTCATAACTGGTTGTAGCATCCCCCTGCAAGCAGAATGGTTGAAGTGGGAGAAGGCACTTGCTTTGGATTGGAGCACTGGGGCATCCAGGAGTCCAAATTCATGGTATGGCTCCTGGTAAAGCACCATGACAGGAGACTACTGCAGGGCCAGTACCAGGGCTCACAGTACAAAATGGAGGCCTGGGACAGTCTTGCCTGTGACCTCACTAGTGCCACAGGTATCCCCCGGACTGGTGAGCAGGTCAGGTACCACCATGCAGACCTGAAGCAGCAGAGGGGGGATGTCCTGGAACAGTGGATCCAGGAAGCAAGGCAGATGCAGAATGCCCCAGAATTTAGTAAGTACTCCTTCTACTACGTTGTTAATAATTGCCTAGCTTGTGTATACTATGGATAGGTATGGCTAAATAGCACTGCACTTTCCTGACAGCTGCAGATGAGCTTGCTGCGAACCAGCAAGCCTATGATGCTAGGCTGCAAAGGATGCATCACGAGGCAGGTTAATAAATAGTCTGCATGTACTATCATAACAAATAAATGTAAGAGCCTGAGAAAGTGTTGTACCAGTATACAGAATAGTGTAATATGCTGCAAATAAAGGTGTAACCCCTGCATTGCTTCTGTTTACTCTGCAGTCATATGTTGTTGTACTGTTGCAGTTATTAAATAGTATTGTTGTAGTAAGTAGTGTTACCCACATTGTGGTATGCAGATATAATGTGCATGAAGTGCTGTATAACAATGTCGGAAGTGCAAACAGGTAAGTCATATTACACAAAATACATTGCAAAGCCTCACAACAATTGCCTGATAGCATAGTGTACAGTGATCTTAACTGTAATGCTTTTGTCACACACAGCAGGGCTTTGGATCCCAGGAGTTCTAGTAAGTTGTATACATAATCATTCCACACAACTGCACACAGTCTGTTAGAATGTTCAGAGAGAAAGCTGTATGCATATTTACACTTAACAACTGTACAGATTTTGCTAGAATGCTTAAATAGAGAATGGTATACATATTCATACCCCTCAACTGTTCCAATTTGTCCAGTATGTCCTGATAAATGGCCCACATCACCTGCCTTTTGCGCTGTTCCCCTGACAAATTAGTGTGAAGATCCAATAAAGGTAGGCAGCTGTTAATGACATATAACTGTTAGTCAGACTTGTACATAATCAGAGAATGTACATGCAAACATACCTGTCAACCCAGCATCTCACCCAAAGTCTATGAGAGCAGTCTCATAACATGTTGCATTAACACCTGCATCTTGTCAAACCTGTACATAAGACACAGGTCCCGTACATACTAATCTATAAACATACCATTGGACAATATAACACCATTGGGTAGTGTAATAATACATGTAAGGGACAGACCACTGCAGTGACTACGAATGTTGTGAAAACTACAAGGATGTTAATAGAAGTCCTTCTCTCTCTCACCCCTACCATATGTACAAACATAACCATTTTATACAACTCATTTGGTATGTCTACAGTCCTACCCTTTGTTGGAACATATGTCCTATTGGTTTATAAATATTCACATCTGTTTCTATGCATGTGCCATGTTAAAATACACCCATATTGGTGGCCTGTTGCCATTAATGAAACCTGCATGTTGTTGCAATGGCCACTGTTTACCTATATATGCATTTGTTCTGACTGCTCTGCAACTATGTTTTATCTGGTGCCCTGGATAATGGGAATATCTATGCATGCTGCTATAACTAATCATGAATGCTGTTGACTATTAATAACACATATCTGCCTTAAACATACTACAACATAGCTTGTATGGGAAGGCCAGTCCCAGCAGACCCACCTGTCCCACCTCAGCTGGCCATAGCACTGGGCACCAGCACATCTGGGGCCCAGCCTGGGACCTCCTCGTCCATTGGCCCTGCACCACCTTCGGGTGGAACCACCGCAGGGGATGAGGCTCAGCCCTGCCCTGGGAATGGGAGTGGACAGAAACCTGTCACCTGTGGTACGGTCCAGGCTGTGGTGCGTAGGGAGCTCGACAGGGAGATTTGAGACCACCTATGCCAGCTTGAGGGCTGAATGGCACAACAAGAGAGTGAGCCTGCCCCTCCTACACAGCACCCAGCACAGTCACCTTCTGGGCTGTGAAGGTGCAGTGGTGACTGCCTGTGGGTGGGGACCTCAGTCCCACTGTATCCATTGATGGGCTCATGGGCTTGTGACTTCCAAACACCCCTCCCCGTCCAAGGTGTTCCCCCCACATGTCACATACTGCCCCTGTACGCGTCTTGTTTGTCTTGTCTGTCATTATACCCAACCTATCCTCCCTCATCTTACCTACTCTCCTTCCCCAACATCCCACTCTCACCTAAACATAAAAGAAAAGAAGGGCAATCTGTTCCCGCAAAAATAGCAAGCCCCATACATAGCTGTCCATTTTGCACACATGTCCTCTGGACACATGTAAACATTTCTAATTGGCATCACAACATACTATTGTTGTCCTCACTCCTCTCTCAGGGTTGTGAGTGTCAAAATGTCCCACCAAATTTATTGCATATGCCATTGCTGTAGAAGAAATGGACTGCTATGGACCTTCCCTACACCCTTCCTGCACATCCCTAGCTATTTTCTCTACTGTCTTTCCCTCTTTGTGCCCCTTTTTCACCACTTTCCTATCAACCCTTGTTTCTTTTCTTTTAAAGAAATTAGTGTAGGGGTAAGCGGGAGTAAGCACTTTTAAGCAGCAGTGAGCGGGTTTCAGCCTGTTTGCGCGGGGGTAAGCACTTCCTACACAAGTTAAGCAATCAAGAAGGTAACTGAGTGAAAGGAACTGTAACAAAAAGTAACCACTGCTTACCGTCGTGCAAACCCATGCACACCTGCTCAAAACTGCTTAAACGTGCCTTAATCACGCTGTATCCAATGGCCTTGTTCTGCCCAGCAACAAAATAAATGGTCTCTGCAAGGCTCGAAACCAGGACCCTGCACACCACAGCCAATGTGATTTACCACTAAGCCATGGCAGATATCCAGACATTGGATGTTATCACAAACATCATCCAGCACAGTCATTCAACAGTATAGGAAATGTATTCCATTGTGTAGATGTATGTGTGTGTGTTTAAGTCCATATATATATATATATATACATATATATATATATATATATATATATATATATATATATATATATATATATATATATATATATATATATATATATATATATATATATATATATATATATATAGATAGATATATCAAGAACATCCCATGTGACAACAAAGCATTAAAAAGGAATGAAAAGAGAAACATCAATAACTCGTGTATTATGTAGTGGTGTTGTCCTATGTAATATCAAGATTCCCTCAGACAGACATGTGTCATTAATACACGCAAACATTTGTACATTGGCCAAATACATTACTCTGTACATTTTATTTACATTAACAGAACAGTTTCTGTCTAATCATTATGTGAGAACAGTACTCTTGCAAGGTGCTATGTGCGACATCATCATCATGAAAAAAAGTAAATGGGGTAACCATAGAGGGACTGGTAGTGTTGTGTGTACAATGGAGTCATCTGCAACACATGCACCTGGAGCCTTTAGGAGTGATGTGCATACCAGGATCGCGTGCCTGAGAGACAGGGGTGAGGACAACAGTAGTCAGTTGTGATGCAAATTAAAAAGGTTACATGTGTCCAGTGGACACGTGTGTGAAATGAACAGCTATGTATGGGGCAAATGTTGTTCTAGGAACAGATTGGCTTTTTGTTTCCATAAGGTGAGAGTGGGATGTTGGGGAAGGAGAGTAGGTATGCTCGTGGAGGATAGTTGGGTAGGATGACAGACAAGACAGCATACAGGGTCAGTATATGACACATGTGGCGGGATACATCTTGGACAGGGAGGGATGTTCGGCAGTCACAAGCCCATGAGCCCCCAGATGGAAACAGTGGGATGGAGGTCCTCACCCATGGGCAGCCACCACTGCACCAAAATAGCCACAAAGGTGGCTGTGCTGAGGGCTGTCTAGGATGGGCAAGCTCACCCTCTAAATGTGACACTCTGCCCTCAAGCTGGTGTGTCAGGCCTGAAAACCCCTTATTGAGCCCCCTGCGCACCACGTCCAGGACTGCACAATGGCTAACAAGTTCCTGTCTGGACCTGCTCCCAAAGGGGACAAGCCCCATCCTCAGTGGTGGTTCCACCAGAAGGTGGTGCAGAGCCAACAGAGGTGGGGGTCCAAGGCTGGGCCTCACACATGCTGGTGCCAGGTGCCATGGCCAGCTGAAGTGGGACAGGAGGTTCTGCTGGGACCTCCAATCCCATACAGCCTATGGTGTTGCAGTTTTAACACAGATATGGCTTAGTAATAGTCAACAGCATACAGGATTACTTATAACAGCATGCATAGATATGACCATCAACCCAACACAAGAGATGGCATACATTTTCAGAAGGAGCACAACACATGCATATATACTGCATGACATCTGTACAAAGTGTAGAAGACTTGTGATTGCAGCTATGAACAGTGGCCCATTATTGGCATGTCACTGTGAGAACCTCAGACAGTGACTGTCATACCACTGTTTCATGTGACATATCTCCAATCAGGGATGCGATGGCAGTAACTCTCATCACTATCACCATGTACTGACTGCAATCCTCACACTATGCTTCTGCAGTTCACAGATCTGTGTTCAGGGAGTAACACAAGAAACAAATGGTTCCACACACTGACCAGTCCACAGATGGCCCTACAGATGGGGTTTCCCTCACAAACAGAGCACTGTCTTGTCAGTTTTAAAACATGCAGACTAGCCATTACCACACACAACTTGTTAAACTGGCAATAGTCTCAATGAAGCATAGCTACACTTACATGCTGTAGTCATGTCTGGCATATCACTCCTGTCTTTAGGCTATTTTCCACTGTGAATGTTGTTTGAGGAATATCCAGGTATCATCTGTGATGCTGTTTACCAAACACCAGATCCAGATTCCACTCACAGCGACTGTCATGGGCAAACGCCAACATGATGTTCCTAGATATTGTACTGTATTTCCTTGCAATTGGCTATGGGAACATCACCACAGCTGTTCCACATGCAATCAGCTAGAGGAGGACTGCAATAGGTGCATAGGCCATCATCTGATCATGGCCATCACTTATGTACAACTCCATATCCACAAGAGAGTGTGTGGGAAGGACAGACAGACACAAAGTACATCATAGAAGGGCTTGGAGACTAAAACCTAAGCATTGTCTGTCACACACCTACCAGTACAGGGTTTCAAACCCCTGACTGACTAGCCATTACTATTACAAATGCATGCAGTTACTCCATGTGCCACATAGCTGACATGTTGGTGTGCTGTAAGAACATATATGTGTGCTGGTGAGCGACATCTGCAACAGAGATATAGTAGACATACATTAGGTGTAGCACAGATGGCTGTCCACATGAACAGATGTCATTGTCAACACAACCACACTCTCTAAGGGACTCAGACACATTGCCACACTTTTCCAGGCTCACAAATACACTTCCTAACTACTTAGTTTGCCACACTGCAGTAAAGCACAAGTACTACATGCACCACAGGGTATATTCTGAGGTTCTATGGGCTAGGGCATGTGAACGTGTCTGATATCAGTCGGTATGCCAATGGGAGTTATACTGGGTGTCACTGTGGTTGGGAGCATCATACTCCACACACAGACACAAGGTGCCAGTAATGACATGCATGTGTGCATTGCTTTATGGGTGTGTAGTGGTTGGCTGTGCAAGATGGCTGTACATGGCTGGGTGAGGGGTAATCCTTGGCATCACTCCACCCAACAGTGGTGTGTATTGTGGTTCAGGGGTGTAGTGTCTGCAATGTCCCACACAGATGGGTATTGTATGAACTGTCCTGTCATCCTGGTTACCACTGTGTATGGTCATTGCTTTACAATGCATGCCATATCTGTGTTTGATAGTTCTTGACATGGACATTGCCTGGGATCTGGACGTCCCACAATAATGTACAGTGACATGTACAAGTGTACCTGGTTTGGCTGGCACATGTTGTGTACACAGACTGTAATCATCAAGATATGCCAATACTGGCCTGGTGTGGCAGGACCTGCTAATAGACAGCAGGTTGACCCTGCACCTGCATTGATAGCATGATACAGGTATTCCCTGGTGTCAGTGGCATCTGTCCATACAGGGCATGTGTGTAAGGCATTGTATGTCCTTTGTTGATCACATTTGATGTCACAACACATGTTGTAGGCATCCAGTGGGGAACATAGTGAAGGCACATTGTCCATAATTATGTGCCTATTGTACTGTTGGATAGGGTGCCATGCCCTATGCAGCCCACTGTAATCACACCATGCCTACTATCTGTCATCAATGTGCAGGATACTAGCAACATAGAGGGATATTCTAGGCAAGTGTGTTTGTGTATGACACATGGGTTCAGAACATATTCTGGGTATTGTAAGGTTGCATACTTTGTTCACCAGGCCTTTTGCCAGATGTAGGGGTATGGCTTGCCAACCCAGTCCCTTGACTGATTGACATCTGTACTCCTCGTGAGGTGGACATTGTGACATATAATATGGACACCATATAGGCAAACTACAAAAACCGCTCCCCAACATGTCCAGTGGTTAGATAATCACAGCCTCCTCCACACAGGCTCTGACTGTCAAACACACACACCTACCATGTCTTGGAATAGAACCCCTACCTAACTAGTTTATCACACTACAGTATTACGTAGTTACAGCACGCGCTACGGAGATTACTGGCTTACAGCACTCTCACAGGTGTATTTCTAGGTGGGTGACATCAGCAGGATTGCCAAAGGTGAGTATGTGAATTGTAAAGAGTGCGCATACTCTAAAAAGCATTGTTCCTTTCTGAGGCAGACAGACACAGACACACACACACACAGTTGGCCTGTCTGGGATTAGGACATCTACCAAACTTGTTTATCACACTACAGCATTACACAGTCACAGCACACACTATGGTGATTACTAGGTTACAGTAGTCCCAGAGGTGCATTGGTAGGTGGGTTACATCAGCAGGATTGCCGAAGAAGGGCATTTCAAGTGTACTGCGAGATGTACATGTCTGTTACCTGTATGTACCTGCTGCATACTGTCGAGAAAACACATTTACACCCACTTACAACTACTTAAAAGTGTCTTATTCAGTCCTAATTGACAGTATCAACAAGCCTTGCAGGTCTTGAACCCTGGACCATGCACATTGAGATCACTGGACTTACCACGAAGCCATCTGGGTTGTATACATGTTTCATGGATTTTATAATGCACATCTTACTACAGATATTCCAAAGTACTGAAAACAAATGGGACAGTCACTTTGTGTACATATGTACAGTACCCTTGAATGTATGGTCCGGGGGGGGGGGGTTTGGTGGGTGGGTGATGGGTATGGACTACACCCCGGACCGTTGACCCACTTCTGTGTCATAGCGGCCACAGGAAAATAACATACCCAACTGTGTGTCTGGTTGTTCTTGACTGTGTATTCTCCTAACTATGTAATACTTTGTAGACTCCAGTCACCACAGATGGCTACCATGGTGTGGTGTGCAGCATGTTGTATACATTACACATGTGTATGCCTGGCTAGGGTACACACACACAAAACACACACACACACACTGCCAGCATTGTGTATACACGTCTTGCCTATGTAGCTGACACACACACACACACACACACACACACACACACACACACATTTTCCATTACAGTGTAAACCTGTGTGTGAAAAAGTGAGTCCATCTGCACCTGTACCATTACAAGGTACACACACACTGCAGACACATCATCAAAAGGTAAGACATAGGAGCATGTATGAGGTATAGTTGTACAACAACAACCCCACATCTGGAATATACCCATCTGTCACATACACACAACTACTATGGCCACGCCATGTCATAGTGGGCATGCTCGCACATCACAAGGTTACACTGGTAACACTGCACAAGGTTACACTGGGCATGCTCTCTACTAGAGGCATGACCAAACTTAGACAAGCACACTCTCCAAATTACACATTACAGCAGTGGGGCTTACATACACTTTTAGCATCAGGGCTGTTTGGGATGCACCACGATGTACCACAGAAGGCACTTACAATGTGTACTATACACACTAAATGTACAGGCTACATAATAATGGACTCCTATTGTACACACAAGGGCATCAACACTGTCAGCATTTTAGTGCTATATACCTGGGCTATCATGGGATGCATGCGACCAGACTACCATGTGGGTCTATGTTGATATTAAATTATTTTTAATTTTTAATTCGTTTTGTAATGGTGGACCAGGTCCATTTTCGCAGTCAGCAAGCAGCCAGCATCTCCATACTCAAGCATCAAGTTATTAAAATACAGTACACATAATACATATTACAAAGATAAATTTGTGTGTTGAAAGAATTAATAACAAAATAAAAATGACTAGACCAAAACTCAGCAGAAAAAGAGGATGGAACATAAAAGACAGACAGTGTCACAGTACATACACAGCATAATACACAAAACATGTTTATCATATTGAGCATAGTAATATAACAAGAAATTAATAAAACACTCCAGGTAAAAGAAGATATAGAACATGGGTAAAAAGACAATGTCAGTTATACATTGGTAAGAGAAGAAAATTTATCAAGTAAGATTCTACAGTTAAAAGTACCCTTTCAGATGACCAAGCCTACAGGTGATCAGAGATACAGCATGTGATCAGAGAGGAGTTTGGGGAGTTAATAGTAATATGGGTAGGGTTATGTGATACAAAGGCATAACCAGGTACTAAGAAGGTGCGATTTGAGGGAGTTTTTGAATATGGATGTGGAGGGGGCAGTGGACACAGATAGGGGAAGAGAGTTCCAATTTCTGGCAATGGTGTGGGAGTAGAGCGCTTTCCCTGCATTATTGTTAGCCTTGGTGATGGAGAGGAGAGATTTTTCACTGGATCTTACGTAGGGACCGGTTTGCAGTATAGACAGTAAGTAGGTTGGATAATGAAGGGTTTTTTCAGGATATTTGAGAATATTGTAGGCTGTGCCCAGCTGGTGATAGTTAAGTAGCTGTGGTAGCTCAAGCCATTTTAGTTATTTTAGTGCAGCACAGTGACGGGTTCTATAGGTTCAGTTAGTAGCAAATGTGGCTATTTTATTGTAGCATGATTCTAGTTTGTCTAGGTCACATTGTCTGATTTGGGTAAAGATTGGTGCTGCATGTAATAGAGCTGAGAGGAGGTGGCTTTGTGCAAGAGTGACTCTTGCTTTTTGTGAGAGAAATGACTTATGCCTGTATAGGGGGCCTAGTTTTTTGTTTACTAGTTTTATGGTATGTGAGATGTGAACATCAAAGTGGAGATTATTATCTATTTCAATGCCCAGAAGTTTGGTGTGGTTAGAAGGGGAGATGGTGGTGCCGTCCTTAGATGTTATGGTAAAGGAGAGGGTTTTTTTTATCTGTTAGGGGTAAATAGTAGCAGTTTTGTCTTTTTGGGATTTAGAATTAGATGGATACCTGATATCCATTTTTCTACTGAGTTAAAGGTATCTTGAGTGAGTGTATGTAGGGTGGTGGGAGATGAGGAGGAACAGATCAGGGTTGAATCATCCACATATTGTATGAGTGTGGCATGTTGTGTAGAGCTATTGAGGTTATTTGTGAAAATAAAGAACAATAGTGGGCCCAGTATAGAGCCCTGTGGGACTCCTATGGTGGTTGGAAGTTGTGTAGACAGAGTTCCTTTTCACTGGACTGATTGTTGCCTGTCAGATAGGTAGCTTATAGTAGAGGAGGTGAAGGATAATGATGTTAGTGAGTCTAGTGGAATGGAGTGGGAGTCCATATCAAATGCTTTTGAGAGGTCTAGGAAAATGGCTGATTCATATTTGTTATCATTCCTGTGAAGGTTTATATAATTAGTGAAGGATAGAAGGGCTGTGGTAGTGCTGCGATGTGGATGGAAACTGTGTTGTATGTTAGATAGTAGATTGTGTGTGTTAAGAAATGTCATCAGTTGCAAGTGGATGCATTTCTCAAGAATTTTGGATAAGGGACAAAGGATGGCAATAAGTCAGTAGTTGGAGAATTTGTATGAATTACCTCCTTTATGGAGAGGAATGATGTCAGATACTTTCCAGAGTTTGGGTATGTAGGATTCTAGATTGAAGAGGTTGATAAGGATGGAGAGAGGATATGATAGGGAGTGACTAGCCATTTTTAGGTATGCAGCAGGTATGTTATCAGCTGCCAGTGTGGATGGCTATAGTTTTAGGAGGAGTTTTCCGATAGTTGAGGTGGGCACTGGTGATAGGCTGAATGAGGGGGTGGTGTGGGATAGGTTAGGTTGTGATTGAGGTAGACTGTGTTTGGTTATTTGACTGGACAGGGCTAGGATGGATTTAGTAAAATGGTTATTAAATTGAGAAGCTATATCTAGGGTATTGTTAGTAGAGCTGGGTGCTGGAGTTGTGGTTTTGCCTGGCTTTAGTAGGGAGTTAATGGCATGCCAGAATTTTTGTAGATTATTTGAAAATTTCCTTTGGGTGCTAAGAAAATTGTTTTGTTTGTTTACTTTGGATTCAGCCTTGGCCTTGTTTCTAAGCTGTTGATAGTATTGCCTGGAGCTAGGAGTTTTGTCAGTTTTCCAGATTTTCCAGGCTTTATCTCTAGCTTTTACTAAGGCTCTGGTGTTCGTATTTAGCCAGGATGCGTAGTTGCCTTTAACTCTGATCTTTCTGCTGGGAGCTAGACTGTTAAGGATGTTAGAGAAGGTAGTATTGAAGTAGACTACTGCCTGGTCTAACCCAAGAGTCCATAGCAGTTCCCAGTTGTAGTGGCTTAGGACAGTATTTAGGTATTGTGGGGTAAGGTTACGGTCATCTTGTATGAATTTTTAGACTACTGGTTTGGGGTGATTGGAGTGTTTGTGGAGTAGGAAGGTGGGGAGATGATCACTTAGGTCATCTGGGAGACAGCCTGCTGTATAGTTTTGTTTGGGATAGTTGGTTAGTGTCCATTCCACTATGGATTCTCTCTTTGTTTTCTCATCTATTCTAGTTGGCTCTTCAATTAGTTGATAGAACCCATATAGATTGATATGTGTAGAGGGGCTGCTGGAGTTACAGGCTGCCCAGTCAGTGTTAAAGTCTCCTAGTAGGATTGTTTCCTGAGGTAGATTGTCCTTTGTCCAGTGTGGTAAGTTTTCTATTATGAGTGAGTTGTTGCCTGGAGGTATGTAGCAGCCTATTTTATTGATCTTCTTGGTGTTTCTTATGGATAGGACAGAAAATAGGACTTCAGCATTTTGAAAAGTGTGTGGTGTGTTGTGCAGGAGCTGGAGGTTAAGAGTGTTTTTAAAGGGAATGGCTACTCCTCCTCCTTTCCTGTTTGTTCTATCAGATCTAAGTGTATTATATCCTGGGGAAGAAAGTCTTCATCTTGGACACTGGGTTTAAGCCATGTCTCTGTAATGGTGAGTATATCAGGGTTGTAGTGGGCTATGAATGCATGTAGGTCTGTTAGCTTGTTGGCAATAGTTCTTATGTTGAGATTTAGGATTAGCAGGTCAGATGTTTGTCTGGCTGAGAGGGCACCTGGATTTGGGTGAATGTCACCAGAAGTTAGCAGAGTTTGTAGGAGTGTCAGTTAATATTAATTGTTTGTGAGCTTGATCTTTGAGAGATTTTCTTAGTGTGGTGAGATGGGGTCATTTTTGTTAGTGAGTAATATGTAGTTGTAAGATTTATGATTGTAGGGCAGATGTAGAAGTGTGAGTGTGTTTGAGAGGGTGGGCTAGTGTGGGTAGTGTGATAGGAGTAGTTGTGCAGATGTAGGTCTGTTTGTAAGGAAGTTAAGAAGGTTAGTGATAGTAGAGATCGTGATAGGGATGTGAGTGTGGGTAACATGATAATACTTTGAGTGAGTAGTACAACTAGGATTCCTGGTTGGTTGTGTGTGAGGGTAGAGTTGTGTTGTCTGGGAATGTGTTGTTGGAAGTGGGATCAGTGTGGGATGTAATTGGATTGGAGGGTGGAGGGAGGAAGGATGAGTGGGTTGGGCTAGTTAGGGAATTAGGGGTTGGACTACTGGTCAGGTGATTAAAGGTTAGAATAAAAGTAGAAGTTGTGGGGTTGGGTGGAAATAGGGGGCAGGGGAAGGAGAGGAGCAAGCCGAGCACAGTGAGGGCAAGCGAAGAGGGCTAATACTGACTCCAAGTGTTTCTTTAGGCTTTGGTAAGTATGCAGTGTTAGCTTAAATGGTTATATGTTAAACTGAAATTTTAACTGTAATTTAAACTGCATGTTTGCACTAAGTTATAGACTATGTTATGGGCACAGAGTATAACTTTCTGACATTCTTAAAAGGATATAGAATTAAAGCTGCAGTTAGTTACAGATGAAACAGGAGAGGAAATGAAATGCTATTTTATAGATTTGAGTATTTCTCAAAAGAAAATTGACTTTAGTTTGGGGGTGGGGGCACTAACTGGAGAGCAATATACAGCTGTTTATTCCTGGTGATGTACTCATCAGTACATAGGTTTGATTAAGGAACTATACAGCTGAAATATATGAATACACTCACTAACATTTGTTTAAGTTAATGCAGGTAAGGTATTTTACTGTATCTGTGTCCATGCTGTGTGATACATATGCATACATGTACATGAAGTACTGTCATATATATTTTAAGTATACGCAATCATGCATGTGTGGACGTGACAGACAGTAGGTTAACTGGGACACACAGGCAGATGCTACCTACAACATGTGTCACACACCTTGCTGCCCTGAAAGGCATACATTGATAGCAGGTTGTGGACAGTGGCATTATACTTGGAACAGTGGCATGTGCAAGCATAATGTGTGAACCCCATTGTGTAATGGTACTGAGGTGCAGGTGTCAAGATGACCTCTCCCGGCTGTGTTAGTAGTTGTCATTATTAGCAGGGCTACTACACTAAGTATATCTCACATTGGTCATGTACACAACGTCTGCTGTTGTCCGTCACCCTAGATATGGCATTTGCTACCAAGCATATTACTGCCACTCGCAGTGATGTCATGGTATGAGTGGCAACTGCTTGACCAAACCAATAAGCCAATGTCCTGCTGTTATTATGTGGTTGTCCAGTGTCTGTCATTCTGGGCTGTCATGACTGAATGACAAGCCTTCGACACAGAGCACATGCATCCATGTTTCAAGTGAGTGTGGATAATACCTAGGTCGCATTTACCCATATAGTCGCATTCCAAGACAAAAGTCCTACACACAGAAGTAGCACCCTGACACCTACAAGACAATTGCATTGGATGCTTATGCTAACCAGTGCTAGATGTGTGGCTTTTGTAATCCATTTACTCAATGTAGAACCTACAATGGGGAATACTGACATCTGTGCAGTGAGGAACACCTGGCTGAAGGCTCTGTAGTGCAGAATTTCACTACCACCATATAACTCAGATCCAGACATGTGGGCCATAACACTGGTACTGACCATTCCAGGTGATGGTGTCCACATATTCATAAAGACTACTCACATGTGAAGACCACTACTCCAACATAACTCATCACAGATGAGTCAGGTACAGGTGACAGCGGCAAATGCTGCATTCTAGGTTGTATCCTCATATACATCCATCACCTTGTCCTCAGACTACCAACACACATCCATATGTGGTATGACATAGTATGGTAAACCACCAGATAACCTTTGATTGGTGCACTGTTCCTAGGCCTACAACAACTGTGCAAAGTACCCATGTACAGACACAGCTGCATAATGTGTTATGCAATGCAATAATACCACTGTTTGTAACCAGGTCAGTTGTACACATACCAGGGTCCCTCGCATGTTGTCAGCATTAACACAGTCGACTGTTGCTGTACACCAGTAAACAACACGCTCATGGTTGTATATGACCTAACTGTACCTGCCCTTAATATGTACATTCCACTCTAATACAACATAAATGACATTACCATAGCTTTCGTTATCCTTTCTACATACAGCTGGCTACAGTCATTACACACATGCACATGACAGATAGTATGCTAACAGTACATAAGGTTTGATATCTATGTTAACAGAAGTAATATTCCCTCTGTACTGGTCACCCATGACACCTATCATATCATACAACAACCCATGTGGCATGTATGTCATTAGACATGTCCACCTAATGCAATGCCTACAAACATACCAAAATAACAGGATAATTGGACCTACACAAGGCCTGTATTGACAGACTCTGGGAAATTCAGCTCTGCTCTGTATGTTCCTGAGTAGTTACAGGTGATATGCCCATGACATGTACAGCCATGTGTGCCCACAGCTCCTACATATACCACATGTCAACAATTGCAAGCCATGCATGCTGTGTGCTGTCTGGACATTAGCCTTAGTACCACAATAGCCAGTATGTGCTGGGGTTTACAAGCCACAGACCTCGCACATGCTTGAATGAGTGTACTGCCTAGCTCTAACAGACCACATTGCTGGCACTCTTCCAGTAAACATGAGGTGTGTGCGGCAAATATGATGTGCTCACTGTTGACCATTACAGTGCCCTGGCTTCACCATGGAACTGTCAAGTAACAGTTTGTAGGAGCATGACATGGAATAATGCTGTGCATGTCTTGCTATGTGATGTTGTCATATATGTACACTTGGCTACTCAGTGAAGGTGGTTGAGTCCTACCAGTACATGAATACAATATCCATTATGGTGTAATGCTCGGCTATGTTTCACACATGGCATGGGGAAGGTGTGGAATGTATCCTCTTGACCTGCTAGTCCACTTACTGATGTATACCGCATATGTGTACATGTATTGATGTTTGTTTAGATTTCATGTGTGTGCAGTGTCTGATGTTTGAAGGTGACTGTTGTCTTAGTACATCATGCTGTTGCAATACAGCCTCAACATTGCCAACTGTATATAGTGATATGAACAAAGTACAGTAAGCTCTACATGAGGTATGGACAGATGTTTGGACATGACTACTAAGTGGTGGAGCTACTTTGCAGATGAATGATTACTGAGGACAGCTCACAGGTGTGTTGCAACCATTCCTACAATAACCTGTGTAACTGCTAAGGTCTGGTTTTGTTAACTGAAATGGAAGACAGACAATGTAGAATGCAGTAAGGGTGACACTGAAGGCAAACCTCTTGACACTTGTAACAGTAATACTTCACCTGTGCATATATTGTGCATATATCAGCACAGTTGGCAAAGGAAAGAGTCAGTATGCTTTGTAGCAAATGTGATAGTGCTGTACCTCTGCAATATCTATCATGAGATAGGCAGGTGTTTGATTCACAGTACTGGCACGTGTGTGTGTGTGTGTGTGTGTGTGTGTGTGTGTGTGTGTGTGTGTGTGTGTGTGTGTGTGTGTGTGTGTGTGTGTGTGTGTGTCCATATATGTCACGTATCATTGGGAATACATCCCACATGTTTTTCACTCTCCTGAACACTGTTGTTGACATCAGTACAGAGTGAAGTGTAGAAAGAAAGGCATAGGCAGGTGGTTGAACTTCACACATGTCAAGTGTCTGTATGTGTGTGACATAGGTGTATATCTTTGTGAATGCCACAGTGTGTGTGTGTGTGTGTGTGTGTGTGTGTGTGTGTGTGTGTGTGTGTGTGTGTGTGTGTGTGTGTGTGTGTGTATGGCTGTCCATGTGTATGGCTGTCCAGTCCCTGGAGTGAGGCTGTATTTTACCATAGTGAAATCCACTCAATGCAATCTAGTATCCCTGTTGATATCATCAGTCTTAGACAGGCATTCTAACTGCCTGTTAACATGTACACTCTGGGGTGTGGCTTGTTGTTACATAGCCTACTGATGAACCCCCCTCCCCACATACACTCACTGCACTGTAGTATCCCTGTCGATGTCCTCGATCATAGGCCATATTCCAGCTTCCTGTACATGTGTAATCTCTGTGGCACGACTTGAAATTGCGTAGTACTATAATGATGTTTTGTAGATAGGCAGGGGTTCTCATCCCAACACTGGCAACTGTGTGTGTGTGTGTGTCAGAGTGTGTGTTACTGTGTCTGTGAATCCCTGAGTGTATGGGTGTGTCTGTGTTTGCATCCTGTCATGGCAGCGGGTATTACTGCTTCCCAATGAGAAGCCACTATTTTCACTAGCCTTTACTCTTGTCATCTGCTATACCACCCTTTTACCTCCTCCCCGCTCCAGGTAACTATACCTGTGATGTCACCCACTATGGATGTGATGGCTCTGAACACAGTAGCTTACTACACAGCTATCATGCTCTTGGATCATTAGAACAGTAAACATAATTGAAACATGGGAGATTATAACTGTGATGTGGAAGCTATAAAGTACATGCAGGTATTGTCATACAGACCTATGAGTAGTCAACATGTGCATATGGGACACTAACCACAAACACTGACATCCCCCGGCGCATGCATGCAATTACACCTGAAAAAGGAAGGCTGAACATCAAGATCAACATGCTGTTAATGTTGTTACACATGATACATACTGTCAAATGTGCACAATGCATTCTAAAACTGTAATACATGGTATGTCTGCTACCTGTCAACACTACTCAACAAATATTAATCTACAATTGTCTACCTAGTATGTGCATGTTCACCCTGTGCATCAGACCATATGAGCATGTCCCTGCACCGATGGTGTGGATGACAGAGATGCGGCACAGGCATCATCATATGCACAGGGTGATAATGTTTTGCGCCATTGGATGACATCATGTGTATGTGTTAGGACCTGTGATAACATTGGGCGTGTGTGGATGTTATGCGTGTGTGTGTTGAGGTGCCCTACATTTGTTTCTGGTGTGTGTGTGTGTGTGTGTGTGTGTGTGTGTGTGTATATGCATGCACACAGGTCTGGCATGTGGCTGGCCTACACAGGGGTATTATTGACAGCTGCAGACTGTACAAGGCAGGTTTCACAGTTCGTGGTGTCCGGCCATGGCCATGAGAACCTGCACCTACCAGGGGTTGCACGAGCACTACCAGGCAGAGGTCCAGATTGGGCACTGTCTGATGACACATGTCCACTGGAACTGTGTCCCTGTTGGGACCATCCAGGACCACGTGCACATGGCCTGCTGTGTCCTGGTGTGGACTGCACAGCACCAGCTGCACTGCTGCTGCTACCGCCACTATGGGAGCGGGCATGTGCAATAGCATGTTCACATAGACCTTCAATGGGTGATGTAGCTGACATACGTCCATGTGCCTGATGCCTCACTCCCACCAAATGTTCCAGCACAGACATCGACACTCAAGGATTGACATGCCATGGTCAAGGACTCCCACCATGTCACCCAATTGTCTATCCAAAATATCTGCAAGATGATGGTGAGCATTTGCAATTGCCTGGATGTTGTCAGTTAATGAATGGACAGCAGACCTCTGAAGCCTCAGACCTTCTCTGTTCTGCAATTCAGCACGTGCCTGTGTCTCCATTACAGCCCAAAATCATGCGTCTGGTGACTCCAGCTGATGTGCTTTGTCTCGCAGGGGCAAGTTGGCCAGTGGTACTCCTATGAGCAGCACTGGGCAGAAGCCTGTGTGGGACATCACCAGTCAGTTGACTGGGATCATGGTGTGCAGGCACACCTTCCATAGCCTCCACACTTCCCTGTTCTATGCTACCACCCTCCAACTGTTCTTCCTCTATGGCCTATGGTGGCAGGGGAACTGTGTGTGAGGATGAGGGAGATACAGGTAGAATGTCAACCAATGGCACAGATTCAGCCCCTGACAACCCTGCCTGTGCCTCAATCATACTTTCATCATCACTGCTAGAGTCTGTGGGGACACTAACATCAGGTGGACTGCAGGAGGGCAATGCACCTACATCAACACCTGTGAGGGGCAGACAAGAACTGTACATTACAAGTTATACAACACAGACACACAGACACATGCTATGGCACCCAATGGCATGCAACATGCAGGTGATATGGCAGATGGCATTCAGCTTAGACAATTATAGTGGTAGTTATCATACATTCCTGAGTTGCACACAACAGCATGCATGTGTTATAGCAGACGGCATGCACCTTACACAATTATAGTGGTGGTTAGCATACATACCTGTATTGCACCATTTGTGTTAGTAGCTTATGCCCCATACCCACAACACAATGCATGCACTATGCACCATTGCACCGCACTGCCATGGTGTGTGCAACATACACCACATGTTAACAGACCATTGCTGACCTTTGTACATCTGCCACTGATGCTTTGTGTTGGCCACTGCCCCTATGGGTGAGGACATGAGCAGAAGGGTATCTCAACTGAATACTATGTTTGCCTGAGCCCTAGCTTGCATATCTCCCCAAAGCAGTGCATGTCTGTTCAACATCATTCTGCCTACCCCTGAGCTGAGTCTACAGACATTGTGCATGTGGCTGTACACACATGTTTGACATGGCTGTCCCTACTTTGCAATGATGCCACAGACCAGCACAGGTTTACAATACATCGGCCTGATGTGTGGCATATGACCTTGCCAATTACATGTAGTATGACATATCTTCTGCTGACATGTTGAATAACATGCATACATGTGCAACACAATGGTGTCCTTTCTGATCTACAGTATGGTAATGGTGTCCCAATGCAGGGATGTGTTATACTTACATGGGCCTTCAGCTGACACAATGTTGTCTGTCCGCCCGACAAATATGCAGTGACGTACTGCACATTGAGCTGATGTGCATAGCCATTGAAGGGCATCATGTGGCTTCACTATTGCTATACAGTGTGAGTTACTGACACAGTTCATAGCCATGACTGTGTTTACATACAATACATATCTAATGTGGAATGTCACCCACGTCACTGAGGTGTATACTCACTAATGTGGAATGTGTGACACAGGTCACAGAAGGGTATACAGATGACACCCCTGCACATCTGCAACCATATTACTGATGCCTGGCAACTATGCTCACACATGGCTAACTTAGCAGTACTCTGTCTCCCACATGCCATCTGTGTATCTCACACACATGAGGAACAGGCATGACAGTGATGTCTGACACCAGCAAGGTGAATGTACTGTATCTGTGGCCTGATGTGGTTGTATGTGTATGTTGTGCAACACATGTATGTATTTGGATACTGTATAGGTGAATGCCTTCATGTTGCAACACACTCAAGATGTTCAAGACATATGGTGGTTTCATGTTATGCCTACACAAGTTGTGCACAGGCCTGTATGATGTTTAGTGTTTCACATCTGCAATATCACCATTACACAAAGGCCATAGTTGTATTGTGTCAAGCCAATGTACAACAGGGTGTACACACATGTACATCACTTCTACTGTGTGTGTTGCTTCATGTCTCTGGCCATCCGCCATGGCCATGTGTACACATGTTATGTTCAATGGTTGTGATGGCCATCTATTTCACATGTCACTGTTATCCCTTATGACATACACCCATAGATGTCATATGCTGCACTGACAACAGGGTTAGGCAGAAAAGGGTGGTATGTATGGGATGTGAGATATCATGTTCTGCAGGAGAGTTGAGCAGTGTTGCAGTCAGACCACTACATGTCATGGACATGTAAGATAGCACATGACATTGTGTGACATTCATAGGAAGGGTATAATCCACAAGAGTGTATCCTGTGTGCTGGTCATACTCCAGCTCCAACACATTTAGAGTGTGTGCACACATATGCTCTATGTACAGTACTGTTTGTATTCCCAACATGTGTAATGCTGATCTGTAGTACCTGCCCCTACAGTGAACCACACCTCCACCATTGTATTCACAGTTGTTCACACATCTGGCAATGATGGTTTGGAAGGTTTAGTGTAGGTGTTTCAAATAGTCTTCAATTGGTTCACATGGGTAACCAGGTCTGACCAGTGTCTATTAACAGGACCACCATACATTATGTGTACGTGCTTTATGGCAGATAGCATGCAACTAATATTATGTGTGCATTATCAAGCCTGGGAAATAATAACAATCTCACCTGACACAGACTTCTGTTGCTGCAAAACACCAGAGGTAGCTAAACAGGAGTGTTACATCAGTAAGATCATTATCCACACCTGTGTGATAGCTACAGGGTGCAATGTCCATGTTAGCACATAAGCCAGTACAATACACTATACTATACTATGGAGTATGCACATCTGTGCATACATAGTGTAGCAGACTATAGTATGTGGCATGTGTGCATACATGCTTTGCATATGATGTTACATTACATATCGTACAGTAACACATGTAACTATGTAAAATATAGTTGTGTTGTATGTGCAGTACTGACTTACCAGGCAACTCCAGGCTCAGTGGTTGAGAGACACCCACCTCCACAATACCAGCTAAAGCTTGTGGATGGAGGTCTGCAGGTGTCCCCAGGTTGGCCAATAGCTCCTCAGTACGTGTGAGTGGGGGCTGGGTGAGTGGCCCCCCACCTGTTGTACCTTGTTCCCTGGTGATTGCATTAGCATGCTATTTTGCCCATCTTATGAGGTAGGTGCAGTGTCGGTGCACCTGCTGATAGGTGCAATTGTGACCACCAACATCATTTACCCTTCTGCGGAGTTCCTCCCACAGGGCATCCCGCAGCTGTGCATCCTGTGGCCCATGGCTGAAGAGTGTTAAATTGTTTTCGAGGAGGTATTGGATGAGGACCTTATCCTCCAAGCGGGTCTATGCTGGTAGCCTGCTACACGGCATACCTGGAAGACATAATGATGAAGACAGGTCACAGTAACTCACACAGAAGTACAGAAGTACAGCTAAACATACATGTGTATCACATTTATTAAGATTACAAATATGTCTTTGCAAATCTACATGACACTAACATGACTGACATGTTTATGTCACACACATTTGACACTTACTGGTGATGTGATGTTATCACCATATATGTGTGTGTGTCATGCGATGACATGCTCATACTCCATGTGATTGTTGTCTTGACATGGGCATGTCTGTTTGCCTGTACAGATGTCTTTACCTATCAGCACATGCTTGGATGTGTTCATATGAATGCAATAGACCTTAATGCTGTGCATATGTCACATATATAGTCATACACAGCCTTTAGGGATGTGAACTGGGACCCTGCAGACTTGCTCACAGAATGTTTTACATGTATGTGTTTTGCCATATACATCTGCATGGCACTGTACAACTGTGTAGCATCCTGCCATGTATTGCCTGCACTGCACATGTGAAACACATGGGACAATAGCTAGCCTGATGTTATTTGCAGGGTTGGATATCAACTATAGCATGAATGGTCATAGTGAACTAGTAGGATCTATGCCCTGGGCCATTTATGAGCCTAGGCAAAAAGGTTACCTAGCTGTAGCCAACAGACAAGTAAGTTTCAGTGGCCATTTCAAGCAGTGCAACAGAACTGATCCACAGGGTTACTGATATATTTGGCATGTGGTCATCACACCATGTCACAGAGAGGGGTGATGTGCAGCTTCACTGGACAGGGATGCATGGTATGGCAAGAGTATGTAAAGTGTATGGGACAGAGATCTGTCAGGCATGTTGTGATCCTTGTACTAGAAAGATGGATGTCCATGAAGTATGTGTTTATTTGGAATCAGGATGTGTTAAGTGTAGCATGTCCAACATCCCTGGGTTGGACATGGCTTTATTCAGGGTAGGCTGCATGCTACATAGTGGAGCTAGGGATTGGGAAGGGCAGTGTAGGCCATCTACACATGGGCAATAACCCTTAAAAGAAATATGTGAGCTATTATGGATCACATGAGTGTTGAGTATGGCCAAACAATTATCTCTATATTCGTGGATGGCACCCTGTCATGATTAGGGGTGCCAAATACAACTACCTGACTGGTGTAGTGAAGTAACTATCAAAGGAAAGACTACTGTCCAGCTGCATCCCATACACACACAGTTGCCATTATGTTGACTGCTGCCTAGGTGGTAGTTCTTGGGTACAGGATTTTTAACATCAGGGATGACAATGCAATACTTAGCTGTCAGATTGTGGCCATACATCACACACCACACATCTGACACACAAAGGCCCAACATATGTTGAACACAGCAGACATTGAGTCAACTATTGCTCCTAGTTCATAGTAATTTGCAAACATCAATAGGCAGATGTCTTCTGTGTTAGTCTGTGTGGTATAGATAACAAAGAGGGTGAATACCAGGAATAAACCCTGTATTACTATGGCTGGCACTGGTTTGATGTGCGTGTATTAGTCAGATACCTTCTGTAGTGTTGGTTCTGCTAGCAGTCCAGTTGCCAACCACTCCTGTGACATAGGAATATACACATAGTTTACTGAGTGTAGCTGGAACACAGTATGGGTGATGGTGTCCTAAGACCTAGCAAGGTCATGATATGCTGTGTGAATCAACCTTACTGTCATCTACATCTATACTGAGTACATCGAATAAGTTGATCATGGTTCATGGCCTTACAGACCAGACTCAGCAGGGTAGTAGTGCACTATTTCCTATTATCAGTGGTGTCTCCCCCTTTGTGGGGTGTGATAACTGTTGCTGTGCACCATTCAGTGTGTACACAGCCTGACATGGAGCTATGATTGAACATGATGTGTATGTGATGAGCTGATTGTTCTTACATTTGTGTAGGATACACCCTGGGATGTTGACACATCCCATGAAAGCTGTATGTCTGGCTTTAGAGAGTGCAGCTTGCACCTGCATAGTTGTTATTACAGTGGCTCTGTAGTGTACATGGATATATAACCATGTGTACCTGTTGGGGGGGTGGGAGTGGGTTTAGGTTCTCTAAGACCCTATCTGGATGAAGAGGTGCTATTTCTGTAGGTGCAGTACTTCCCATGTCATAGTGCTGTGCAGCACGACAGGTCTTGACATTGCCATTATGATTAATGACACAGCTATAGAATGCTCTGTGCTTGGCTTCATAATATGTGGCTGATTAGTTTCACATTAGTTTTGTGTGGTTTTATATGGTGTATCTGCATCTTACTGAGGCTGACCAGGGATCACCTACACTTAAGGTTAATCATTTGTGAACTGAGGTGGTGGAGCTAGGAACTAAACCTTCTATTTAAGGGGTAAAATAAAACATTTCAGAGCTTTATTGGAAAGGCTCACACAGACTCTGCTACACTTTGCTGTGAGGGAGAGGCTGATTTGCTTTTTTATTTGTTGTATTTTGTATTGGTTTATTGCCTTTTTATATTTTGAGTGTTGTGATTTATTTTCTTTACCTTGTATTTTGCTTGTGTTCTGCTTTTAACTGCATATTAAAACTTCAAAAGACACCATAACTCTGTTTCTTGTGAGTCAGGCAAAAATTGTCCCCCCCCCCCAACACACACCCTGTCACTGTTGTGTTCTTAAATACCAGTGTCTTTCTAGCTGCCTGCCTCTTATGTTAATTTGACCATATAACTCATTACCTCTCTGCTTTCACTGGCTTGTGGGAGTAAGCACAAAAGTATCATTTTGTGAAATCACCCCCCTTCAAATATTTAAATTTATTGGCCATTCTACTGTATTCCATAGTACCGGAATACAAAAGTGATCACCCCTTTCAATCTATCTTGCTCTTTTAAAAATAGTGACTCTCCACTAAAACTTAACTTTTTAGACAGGTAAAACTTAAGTTACCTACTTTCACATCTAACTTCTGTAGTGCACACTGCAGTGTTTAGGATAAACAAATGTTTTTCATCTTAAGCATCCTTGTGACTAGCACTTACTCTAATACCTGCTGGAAAGCACTAGGAAGCCTTAAACTGATACAAGCACTCAACTCTCCTTATTAATAAGGAGACATTAATTATAGGCACTAAACAGCCTATAATTGCAAAGTACCTTGCAAAGGTAAGGGAAAACAGCTCCTGTACGTTAAAAATAAAAAAGCACCAAACCAGACATGTCCAAGGGTCAGCTTCCATTGATTTCTCCTGTCCACCTGGTGAATCTGGGCATACTGGGGCAATGCAGAAATTGCCTCATGTACACAGACAACCCTCTCATCCTACCACCCAACACTACAACCTGTGATAGATGCACTTACATAGCCAAACTGGAAGCAACGCTCTCTCCACCCAAGATTGTGCTAGACAGTCAAGAGGAGAAGGTTAACACCCACACTACACCTCAAGCAACACATAGCCCTTCTAAACTCACACCACCAACACCCACACATAGCAACACTAAATCCACATATGTGGAGGCCCTTAACTGTAACCTGCCCAAGCAACAAGGACTACCGAAGCCGAAACGCAAACACCAATCACAACCAAAGTGTCACATAGCTCACAACACCAGTGTGCCACCCAGCAACAGCTCCTAAGGCAACACAATGTACCTAACACTTTAGTCATAGGTGACTCTATAGTCAGGCACACTGATGTCCCATTCACCAGGCTGAACAAGGAGAAAATTATAGTGAGCTGCCTGTCGGTGTCAGGATTTGACACATAACTCATGCACTCAAGTCACTTCACAACAAGTACAAATATGACTCTGTCATTGTCCATGTTGGACTGAATGACTTGAGATATACCTCCCTGGACTATATGAAAAGAGGCATGGAAGAGATCTCGGATCATGTGGCCCAGGCAGGTATGACCCTAGCCCTGAGTAGCATCCTGCCTTCACCTAGAATGATGCCACAATATAAGGACAAAATGATTGACTTCAACAATTGGCTAAGCTTCTGGTGTCATTCAAAGGGGATCCAGTATCTGTCTGCCTGGGACAACATGATCGACAGACCACGAAGCTTTTCCAGAGATGGTCTGCACGTGTTGCCCCTGGGATTCAGGTTACTGGCTAAGGCTTTTGCCACCCCTATACTGCTTTTTTTAGGCAAAGCTCAAAGGACAAAACCAACACTGTAACAGGTACAAGCATGCAAAATCTGAAGGTAATGTTACTCAATGCTAGAAGTCTAAACCTCAAAATGCACTCTCTTGAGGCACTCCTAAAAATGGAGAACATCAATATCTGTGCAGTAAATGAGACCTGGTTCAAGGCTCCAGAGAGCACCCCTGCAATACCAGGCTACAACTCTTACCACACTTTTCGGCTACCAAACTAGGATCAAAACATTAAAGGTGGAGGAGTGTCCATATTCACCAAGGATATTCACACCACCAGGTTAGTTGCCCAACACAATGTGTCTGAAATTCTCCAGGTGCAACTAACACTAGGTAAGACTGCAATCCAAATTGTAGCTTGTTACAGATCCCCCACCTTGCCCCAAGATTCTTACTACACCTTTCTAAACATACTGGAAAATATTAATATACAACCAAACACCCTAATACTGGGTGAGTTTAACTTCCCTGCCATTAACTAGGAAAACTACTCATGCACCAACACCTTTGTCCAATGGTTCTTGGAATTCATAAATTCCAATGCCCTGGATCAACTAATCCATAGTCCCACCAGGGGCTCCAATATCCTAAACCTGGTCATTACCAAGATAGGAAATCGATGCTCCACTCCTATAGTCACCCTCTCGTTGGTCAGGTCAGACCATAAGCTAATCACCCTTAACATCCACAACCCACTCCCACCCCCCAGTAAGGAAGCCTCCATAAAAAATTTCTCCAAGGCCAACTTCATGCTACTCAAGTCAGAAGTTACAAACTTCATGACACCCATGCAGACGGGAACTGAAAGTTCGACTGCTGAGTCCTACACTAAGGCACTGTATGAGCACATCCACTGATGCATGAATCGTGCCATCCCAAATAGAACCAAGATGCTCTCCTCCAAAAAAAGAAAGACAATCTTACAACAAAAGGAAAAAATTGTTGCAGAAAAGAGGAAAATCCCAGGATGCAAAAATCTCCCTTACCAGCCTCAGTAAGAAGCTGAGATCCCTCATAAAATCCTCCAAAGCTAGTTACGAAAATAAAATTGCCAAAGATTCCAAAGACAACCACAAGGCATTCTATAACTATGTCAATAATTTAAATGGCAATGCTCAGATCTGCTCTGAGCTACAACAAAATGGTATTACATATACTGATCCCAAGGATATTAACAATATCCTGGCAGATCGATTCAGTGCCAACTTCATCACCCTCGCACCCCCTAAATGGCCCATCCCAATACTGAAAGATTGCCAAATTCTGGTAATAACAGCCACACAGGTAAAAAACGCACTCTCCAAAGCTATGAATACAGCATCCATGGGACCAGATGACATCCCTGGCTGTGTACTACATGAACTACAAAATGAACTGGCACCTCACCTAAGTGTCATGTTTAATCATACCCTCACCTCAGGCTTCATGCCCACTGAGTGGTGCACAGCTACAGTTATCCCACTCCACAAGGGGGGATCCACCTTGGATCCTGGGAACTACCGCCCCATCAGTCTGATGAGCCTGATCTGCAAGGGCATGGAACATATTATTATGGAACTTATAAACAAAGACATAGGCAACCTTAAAAAACTGGACCCCACCCAGTTTGGGTTCATGAAGGGACGATTTTGTCTCCTGAACCTTATTGACTTCTTCAAATCAGTCTCCAGAGCTGTGGATGAGGGTAAGGCACTCCACACAGCCTATCTGGACCTTGCCAAGGCCTTTGACACCATCCCCTACTCTGGAATCATAGATAAACTTCCTAAGCTGGGCATTAATCCCTACATCACTTGATGGGTTGCCAACTGGCATACTGATAGAACCCACACTGTAAAAGTAGCTGACTCCAAATCCAGCTCCAGACAAGTGACAAGTGGAGTACCTCAGAGTTCAGTCCTGGGACCTCTCTTGTTTGGCATCTACTTCTCTGAAATACAGGCCAACACTAAGGGACTCTGGCTAACAAAGGTCGCAGATGACTGCAAACTTGGAGCCATTATTGAATCCCCAAATGATGTGGATACTCTACAAAAGGGCCTTACAGAAACAGATGCTTGGTGCCAGAGCCATGGGCTCAAGCTCAATGCCAAGAAATGTATAGTTATCCCATTTGGGAAAAAAAACATGTACCCATGAATTATTACATAGGTGGCAGTACACTAAACACCAAAAGTGTGATAAGAGACTTAGGGACACAGGTGGACAGTGGCCTCACCTTCAATAACCACATCACCACAACAGTGAGGAAATCCTTCTATGTGGCATACTTCATCACTAAGTGTTTTTCATCCAGAAAAAAGGAGGTCATTGTCCCACTGTACTCATCCCTCATAAGACCCATTATAGAATACAATGCCCCATTTGGTATGTACCTCTCAAGACATCTGCAACAACTGGAAAGGCCACAGAAATACCTCACTAAAAGAATCACAGGCCTAAAGCAGATGCCCTATGCTGACTGCCTTAAGAAACTCCAGCTATACTCTGTCACATATCATCTACTCTGAGGCAATTTCTGCTTAACATACAAGGCCATGTCAAACCCAGAGCTGTTAGACATGCTGCACTTAAAGAAACCCCAATCCCTCAGAGCCACATGCTCTAGGGATCTAAATATTGTCATCATAATAAACAAAACATGCTGGAGAGATAGGTTCCTGACCCAGAGACTCCACAGACTCTGGACTGCCCTGCCCATGCCAAGCAAGCACTTTGGCCCTCTTCAAAAGGAACCTTGATGATTAGATGGGAGAAAGGAAATTCACCCCAGGGATCATGTCAGTTGCCCTACTAGACAGGGGTCCTAGGAAGTAAATAGTGTGGTAAGAAATAGCCAGGGAATTGTTATGGCTTGGCTTGTATAGGCCCTAGGGCCGATAACCTAGTACCAACTTATGAACCTATGAACCTACACTCATGTGTGTTCACTCTTGCAACAGTTAGTACCTTCTGTGGTACAGTTTAAAGCATGGTACCACCAGTTTGCCTTCTTGTTTGTGTTTGGTTAAATCTTGGTTCTGTTTCAGTGGCACAATCACTGCACATATGTGACTGCTTAAGGTTCATTTGTATAGGATTCAGCATTTTCACATGCATTGTCCATCCGCATGGGTGCCATGACAGTCACAATTTTGCTCTTAGGAAGCATAACATTGGCTTTGGAGACTGACTATGTGTAGCATACAGTAGGCCCTGTTTGTGTGACTGTTGTGATCCAGGTCATTGGGGTTGATGGAATCCAACATGCATTGAGTGCAGGTGTTGGTACATGAGGAGTCTTCCCAGTTCATAATGGAATAGTTGAGAGTAGCCATTATTATGGTTTTCTGTCTCAAACCTAATCTTCCCCATTACAGCACATTATGACAGCTGGGAAATCTGTGGCATGGTGGGTGATCTGTCGCAAGGTGCAATTTGAATTCCACTTTGGCACAAAGGTAGTTGCTCAGCATAATGCATCTGAAGTTATGCAAGTGCAACTAGCGTGGGGGTGTACATATCCTTCAGGAATGTGGACACACCTGCGGCCCATGTGTTTCAATAGAGGATAATTGGCAATAGGTGAGGTATGTGTTATAACACGGTCATGCAGGTGTGCTCTCCGGAGCATTGAAACATGTCTCAGCCACTGCACAGATATGTTCTCCATGTTAGGGATTGGCATATGTGAGTCCATATAGTGTTTCTGACATGTATCATTGAGTAGCGAGACCCACAGTTTATTGCTTGGCTGTCCCTGTAACAGCAGCGGACCTTCACTTGAACTGTGCATGATGAAGGCACTATAGGGAAGCATGAGCCCTAGCCAGTATCCAGATTCCCAGGGGTGACAGGTGCAGGCCCTGTCTGGCAAAGCATCATGGTCTGTCAACCATGTTATCCCAGGCAGACAGATACTGGATACCATTTGACTTGCACCACTACATTAGACAATTGTGGAATACAATCCTTTTGTCCCTGTACTGCAGTATCATTCTGGCCAATGGCAGAATGCTACCCAGGCCTTGGGACATACCTGCATGGGCTACAAGACCAGACAGTTCCTACATGTGTTTCCATGCAGTCCAAGCTACTGCATCACAAGTCCTGCACAACAACATGGAATATGCCAGAGCCATGTGTATAGTTTAAAAGGTGGTATGGGTGTATGGGTATGTGGCTAATCATGGCAGACAGGCAGCTGACAGTATGTATGCCCTCATAATAGGTTGTTGTGTAACATAGTGCTAGAGTTTGCATTCACAAATGAGTACTGTTGGGCATGTTTCTGGCCACGTGTTCTGACGTGTGGCACAATTATGCAAACTATGTCATACAGTTTGTGTATTTCATTGTCTGTCTATTCCAGCTCGGGAGGTCACTTGTTTGGCCAGATACTTAGAAATGTCTGTGAATGTGTGTGATTTCTGGTAGTGTGTGTGGGTGTCCTTACTGTGTTCTGGTAAGGGTATGTGTCGGTTGCAATGATGAGATGCATGTGTTAACCTACACCTCATGACTGTCCAGTCCAGTCATGGCTGTAGACTGGTCTACCTTCCAGCTTACCCCTGTAGCTGCATCCCAGACAATGTGTGGCGTGTGGTGTTAGATGGGTTTGGCAGTGTACATGGCATAGAGATTACATTCCCCCAGGATGGCCACATACACAAAGCTAACATTAGTAAACATCAGTAGCTGACTAGTGGACATGCCTGTATGAGCATTCAGTACTACAAGTACCAAGTACTGTATTTAGTTTACTTATTGCTTATGAAGATTTTTTAGACAGTGATGCTCACATGTAAATATTTGTGTTATGGACATGACAACACTGGCTATTACGGAAACATTGTAGCTACCTTTAGCAGCAATCCTCCTCTGAGGAGCACATTACATCCTGATAGTTGATTACAAATGATGCAAGTGTCTACAGGTCTGTTTCCTTTTTTGGGTATATACTCACATATCCACCAGGACCATGAGCTCTGTTGGGCACAGACACCCACTCCCCAAACAGAGTCATGTATCAATAGACTCTGATGCCACTATCAACATGATCAGGATATAATCAGATAGTGTAAGCCATTACATATGAAGTGGCTATTACACATGAGCAGCATCTTACACTCCTACTGCAGATGTTACACTGGAGTTAAAGATGATATGCAACCTGTTTCATTACCAGGACTGTGCACTACCTTACATACAGTATGTGCAAGTGGCTGTTAGGTTGGCAATGAGAGGTTAGGCTATACAAACCTGGTAGTTCAACCAGTGTGTCTCTACTCTCAACATCCACTCTATGTAGGTGTGTACATAGCCATATAGCCCAGCCCTGTAACAAAGGTCACTACACATTTGCATAACATGTACACATGCACAGCTGTTATTGCTTGCAAATGATACTAGAGAGGTCCAGCCCTGTAACAAGGGTCACTACACATTTGCATAACATGTACACATGCACAGTTGTTATTGCTTGCAAATGATACTAGAGAGGTGGATATTACATGTGTTATGTGCATGGATAGTTACCTAGCTCTTCCAATTATCTTTGCTATCATGCTGCTAAACTGTCAGATGAATACAAGTGATATGTATCCTGTTATTGAGTATTGTAATTGTCAATAGAAATAACTACTGTTTGCATAACATAACAGAAATGCTATGTAGAATGGAATACAGATGTGCCTAAAATACTGTACATTACACAGTTATTGGCACAATATCCCACAATGCAAACTGTAATTGCACAGTAAACCCACCTTTGACATGTTCATCTTACTTATACACCCATACATATGTCTACTGTTACAATATATCGACATACACTGTCCCCTGTTATAGCACATACTTGTTGGACCAGCCCTGACACTGACAGTGGCTGGAAGCGAACTGGTGAGTTCCAAGGCCATATCATCCCTTGTGGTGTATGAGGAGTTTGCCTTGTGATCTACAGCAGTACACACATAGAATACTACAAGCATTTCTACTGCTCAACAATACATCGCTACAAGATAGCTATTTCCACTATATGCATTGATTACACTGTAATTCTTACAGAACAGGTACTACATACACAGACATACTACATGTTATACATACCTTCTTAGTAATTGGAGGTGTTATTGACAAGTATAATACTCATTTTTGGTTTGTCTTTCAGTGTTTTGTACTGTTCTACAGGTAGATACAGATGGTTTGTATGTGTGACAAGGCAATCTTTTATAGTTACAGATCAGTAACATGTGCTATCCCAATAACTAATAGGTATTCCTAAGTAGCTAATTACATGCACATCAGCTGTGCTGTTACTGCCTTAGCCAATACCATGGCAACAGTGGAGTATAACTGGTACTCCACTTGGGCGTTGTCCCTTTGCCTTACTTGTGAGGAAGACAGCCTGGAAGTGTTGTTTGAAATCTATTACAACAGCTGTATGAAGGCGAACAGTAATATATTGTGTGTAATGCCTAGAGGATTTGGTCTAAATGTGAGTCCTGTTGTTATATTTCTGAACATTTCTACTTGTGCAGGGTTTGTCTGTACCTAATACTTCTGCATATGTTTCAGTCTGGCCAGGATTTTTGACCAGCTCAAGGCTGCATAGCTATGCATATAATGTTAGGGGGTTTACAGTGTGCTTACCAGACATCTTTAGTTTGGTGTTAATGTGTATCATACTGAGTTGATAATCAGTACTTGGTAACACTTCCTGGTGTACGAACCTTTCAACCCCCTGAAACAGGATTAGTTCATACAAACCCTGTAACATCAGCAGCTGTTCAAGTGTATAACAACAACTATTTTACATAGGGACATGTTAGTTTGTCTGTGTCCAGGTATGTTAAGGTTTCAGCAGATGTTGTACAGTAGTTGAATAATTGGTTGTGGTATGACAGTATGTATTGATGCAATTATTTTGGGTGTGGGGAAGATGTTCTTGGGTGTACATAGCAGATGCAGGTGTGTAGGAACCCTTTTTATACAACTTCAATATGTGTGTGGGTGTTCATTCCCAATGTGAACACCTAACCCTTAGTGGACTAATACTATGGTAATTGCAGGCTGATTCATTAAGGTACTGTTAAATGCTTCCTGTATAGCATGCAGGTACTGTCCCTTTGGCAATACATTGGAATGTAATAAAGGTTTGCTAAATGAAAGCTGTCTGTGTATTTCTGTCATGGATATTTGCAGTCGTTGCAGTTGTGTTGGTGACTGTGTCCATAGAACATATTTGTAATAGTGTATTGGCATATACTCTTCATATGTTATGTTCATATTGTTTGGGGGGGCGGAATGTGTGATTGCTATGTTCCATGTTATACACAGATATGAACACTTTGGATGCTGTCTACACACATGTATGTATGTGTATACATATATATATATCTATATCTATATATATATATATATATATATATATATATATATAAAATATATGTGTAATGTATATAGATATAATATATAATATATATTATTGATACATTTGTCTGTACCTCCATAGATGTGTAGATGTTTTTAACCTTGCTATATATCTACACATATATGTAGATCTGTGTATATCGACATGTCTCTATGTATCACTCTCTCTCTCTCTCTCTATATATATATATATATATATATATATATATATATATATATATATATCTATGAACATACCCCTTTCATTGGGTACATGGTGAGTTGCCCTATTTCAACACATTCCTCCCTTTTGTGTTTTAATCTGTCTGCATACACAACTGGTATAGGTACATCTCAGGTAGCTTAGTGGTAGGTTACTCTGAAGATGGAGTACATGGTTGCGGGTTCTAATTCTGGAAGGTGTTCTTATTTTACCTCTCAGAGTAGGCACTGGTAGGGAAAGTGTGAATAACGCACATTTAAGCATTTGTAAGCAGGTTTGCCCATGGTCTGCGCGACATTAAGCAAAGGTTAAACCTGTGAAGCACTTCTCTGTTTAATCGTGTTTAAGTGCTGCTTCCCATCGCGCAATCCCATGCAAACCCGCTTACAACTGCTTAAAAGTGCTTTAATCCACCTGCATCCAACAGGCCTTATTCTGGCCCTCAAAATAACTTAACAGCCCTTGAACCCGGGACCATGAACACCACAGTCACTGACTTTACCACTAAGGCATCTGAGATATGTACAAACATTATGGTGTTTAGAATATACATTTTACTACAGGCATTCCTCACTACTGAAAACAAATGTGACAGTTGGTGTACATATGTCTGATACATACTAATGTTCATATGTTTGTGAAATTAGGTGTTGCAATGTGACATGACAGGGTGTATTATGAATGAGAAAGGTTCTTGCTTTGTGTCCTTTTTATATTGTCCCCATACTCCATGTATACCCCTCCAGTTCACTTATTGAACATCCGACCCAGGCTCTCCTTGATGCATGATTTCATTACCCATCATTCCTCCCCACCCCAATCTTCACATACACAACAACCATCCCGTCTATGGTGAATTAGGTTAATATTAATAGTTATAATACCAGAGCTGCATGTGTTTTGTGTACACTTTAATTCTTTTGGATTGCTTCTGTGTCACAAAATGTGTTCATAGATGTTTATCTATATGGCTATTGATGTAACTGTGTATGTGTATATATATATATCTTTATATCTATGTGCAGACATCACTATATAAATATATATATATATATATATATATATATATATATATATATATATATATATATATATATATTGGGTCTATATTAGAACACCAAATGTTCAAAATTTCGAGTGTTATAATAACGACCCATTTTCAGTGAACACTGACATTATCGAAGAAACAGAAAACCAAATTTTTTCCTAGAGAAAGAATTTGGTTGTCCATTTCTGTTGCTTCAGTATTTTCAGTGCTATGGTGGAAAGTTACGGGTCGGGTTCAGGTAAGTGTGCAATTGTGTAGACATGAGGGTTAGGGCGAGGTAAGTGAATTAGGGTTAGGGTGCAGGTGTGGTGACAGTGTGATAGTGACGGACCTCAGGGTTAGGGTTTGGGATAAGGTTAGTGAATAGTTAGTGGTGTATGTATAGTTTAGTGTAGGGTTAGGTGTAAGAGTTTAGGTGTATGTGTGTGGATTGCTGTTTGTTTGGTGTGCTTGTGTTGTGTGTATGTGTTTTGGAACAGCAAATTTTTTCCCTAGGAAAAAATTTGCTGTTCTGTATGTTCGATGTTTTAAATTTTCGATTAATAGGGTTCGATATTAGAACACTCGAAATTTTGAAAGTTCGGTGTTCTAATATAGACCCTATATATTTCGTATTAATTTGTAACAGTAATACATATGTAGACCTGTATGTGTTGGTTCACAAACTACAGTACATTACAATGTACTGTACATATGTACACAAAGTGACTGTCCCATTTGTGGTCATTACAGTGGAATGCATATGGTATAAGGTGTAGTCTAAAGACCATGAAACATGTATACACCTCAGATGGCTTAGTGGTAAGTCCCATGGCTATAGTGTGCATGGTCAACGGTTCAACACCTGCAATGTTTTAAAAATTTTTTTTTACTACAGAATAAGACTCATTTAAGCAGTTGTAAGCATATTTAAAAGTGTTTGTGTGACATTATAGCAGCAGTTAAACACAGTTAAACAAACTTTGTAACGTATAACCTGTGCGTACAAACACGGCCACATCCACTAACTACTTAGGATATACACATTTCAGTGAACTAACATCTCACTATGTGCTTACATAACATTACATTCTCTGTTGACTTTACTCTCCAGCACACATGGGTTTATATGGGTGTTTCGAATGCTTATTATACAGACGATTACTACCTGTATATGCAAGCTGTGGTTAAGGTATACTTTTTAACATGATAAACATCCCTGACTTTATTGGGATTGGGACCTCAAATGCACAGATACTATGCAGATGCTGTAACCATTACACTATTGACATTAAAGTTGCTTCCGCCTATTTCCTATTTAGATGATTTCTATGTGTAAGCCAGGCTAAGCAAAGGGCGGAGGCACCCAAACCCACTGAGCTTCACTTACTCTTGAAATAACAACATATAACAAATGTAATGTGAGACAATAAATTACATTCCTAACTACATTAGGCATAGCCCCTCACTGACACACTTCAAGGGAAACCTTGTTGTGTGAATGGGTAACAGAATATACACCCCTGGGATCATGTGTCCCAGAACCATTATAGCCAGGGGGTGGGGGAGCCCGTCCAGTTTGATAGCTGCAAGACCTGTTGGGGAAATTGAATGGTGTTGAATTGTCACATTAACATGCCCTCTTTAGATCACTAAGGGCCCCTATCACTCTCCACCACCCCAGTCTTTAACAGCTTCCAGCAACTCTACCTGGAATTGCTTCATTGGCTATGCTTGACAGAGGCTCAGTTACTTCATCAATGGTACAGAGAAAGACAACACACTGTAGCTATGCTTCTAATTGCCCTTGGGCAGATACGTAGTAGGCTATCTGTGAACCTCTAAAGTGCAGGCCATCACAGCCATAATATGTGAATAAACAGACTTTCAGATCACAATATACAGTGAGAAATCACCATGTAGTCAGGAAACAGTTAAGTACAGCAAGAACATACAGAACACTGATACTTAATCACTCCAAAAGCCTATCTTGGAAGCTAGAATACCTGTATAAGTTTAAGGCTTTCTATTGCTTACCAGTAGGTTGCCTACAGGAGAGATGTGAAACAAGCACAGATGGGAAACATGCATGCAACAATATATGCAGCTGCAACAAGAGAGTTCAAGAATCCACTGGCTGGGTGATATAACAAAATGTACTATATACTGTATAAAACCAAATTTATTAAAAACATAGAACGGTTTTTAAAAACATATAATGGTTATATCACCCAGCCAGTGGATTCTTGAACTCTCTTGTTGCAGCTGTGTATATTGGTGGATTGAGTTCGGATGTTTTTTTGTGTTTGTAGTCGTTTTTCCATGAATTCACTGGAGGAATTACCATCTATATTTTCTCCTATTAGGAAGGATGAAATACAAAAACTTCAATCGGAGATGTCTATTATCAAGGGTGAATTAACGAGATTAATAGAGCTGTGTAGCCAGTTGGGAAACACAGCTGATATGGGTAACCAATGTCTATTGAATGTGCGATCAGGTGATCAACGTACGTCTCCTCCTTCAAGTGGGAACATTGAAGTGGAAGTATATCGCAGTGGTAAGCCGGAGAATATAGGGGCCTCTAATGGTGCGGTTGCAGCCAATGACAAGGGGAATGGTTTCCACAGTCCCGGAGAAATTGGTCGAGGCAGCGGTACGGAGGACATTTATTTAATTTCCGGCACTAAACCCAAGAGGACAGTACCGAAACGCACTTATTCAGTGGAAACAAATACAGCAGTATCAGGTACTGTAAAACATTCTATACCGGTAGACAAAGGTGAAGGTCGGTCAACTAGGAATTCGAAAAATGTATTGGACACGTTTTTATTTGATAATCCATTTGTTTTTACTGACACGGCTATGCCTAAGCAGGATAATAACAGTACAGACTTTAATGGGACATTAAAGGACATTATACTGGATTTTGGACATAAATTAAACAATATTAAAAGTTTGCAAATAGAGAATGCTTATCTGAGTAGATGTATTGAGTTACATATAGTCCCGATGGGACTCCGTTTTTTCAAACGCCCTCTGGGAGTTGAATTAAATGAAGAATTGACTGCTGAATGTAATGCTATGTTTGATGGTTTTGGGTTTACATTTATGAAGTTTATTATGAAATGTAATAACCATAGGTTAGCTATGGTTACTAAAGAGGTTGATAGATTAAATGGGATTATAACACAAGATTTAGTCTTTGATCAGTGGCATGATTTTTTTGACAATTTAGTATAGCTGACACTACCTCCTAAAAAATATTTAAAAGGAAATGTCCTAAATTAAAAAGAGATATGCAGCAATATCAGGAAGGTAGCATGTATAATTGGAATAAAAAGGCCAATAAGTTGGGAATAAATCAGAATGGGGGGGGTACAACAGGTGTAGTATATCAGAACAAACATTATACGCAGAATATAAACCAATCTTTTTTAGCACAGGATTATCAATGGGAAGAACCACAAGGAAGGAATATGTATGGCCGGTGGAAACATCAGCGTCAACCACACAGGAATTACAGACCCAATTGGTAGAGGCCCATAAGCAACCCATTGTTAAATACAATGAGGTTCAGTATGGACAAAATAATTTCTTCATTTATAACTATACCTCCCTTGATATTACAGATACGCATTTTGCGTTATTTAGGAAAGGGATGAGATTTATTCCTCATACTAAGTTTAATTTGGTGGACAATATTATACAATTCAAGTTATATTTGAGGAAATTGAATTTATTGGTACATTTTCATGGTGATAGGAAAAAGAATGTAAGTGCACCTTTGTACAGAAAAAGTGTTTTTACCCCCCAGTTACACCCCATCTTGGGGAGTTTTGAGAAGGTGGTGTTGGACCAGTTATATAGATACAGGAATACTAGTCAACATTCTTCTATATATAACATGAGCAAGGATGAATACAAGCTCATGTGTGAATTGTGTAACGACCCCAATATCAGAATAATGCAACCGGATAAAGGGGGTGGGGTTGTTCTTTATGACACTATTGATTACAAGAATGAAATGCAGTTAATATTACATGATGCAGAACATTATGAAATATCTTCTATCAATGAGGTAAATATAGCCTATAGTAGAATAGATGCTTATTTGGAAGAATTTTTGATAGAGAATAGGATAGATCAAGAGTTATATCAATTTTTAAAAGTGGATTATCCTATTATAACCACAATTATAGGTATACCCAAAATACATAAGGATATAGAACACCCACCATTTAGACCTATTATTTCAGGTAGTAGGTCAAAAACTTTCCCTTTTGGAAAAGTAATAGATACTTGGCTTAAATCCATCTATTCTATGGTTGAACATTTGGTTAAAGATTCGTGGGATTTTCTAGGCTGACTATCCCCATCTATTTGGAGACCTAATTTAATATTAGTTACCACAGATGTCAAAGATCTCTTTACATGTATCCCTAGGGATGAAAGGATAGAAAAATTTGTTTGTAGTATTAGAAGGTATACAGATTTTGCATGGGATAGAATAAAATTAATAGAAGAATTCATGAGTTTGGTGTTGGATCATAATTATATTTTCTGTGAGGGTGAATACTACAGACAGAGTAAAGGTGTGGCTATGGGGACCGCTTGTGCCCCTATATATGCCAACATGGTTCTATTGGATTGGGAGCATAAAGTTATTTTTAATAGTAGATTTATGCAGCGGATCAAATGATATGTCCGTTTTTTGGATGATGTCTTCATCATATGGGATGGGGACATCAATGATATCCCACAGTTTATTCAGTATCTGAATACTTCTACTTCCTATTTGAGATTTACATATCAGTACAGCTTGGAGGGTATAGCATACTTAGATACTTACATTACCTTGACATCGACTGGATTTAAATCTAACATTTTTAGAAAGGAGACCTTTAGTAATGCCTATTTGGAATATAACAGTTGTCATCCAGTTAGATTAAAGAACAATATTGTGAAGGGTCAATGTATCTGTGCAGCTCGGATGACATCGGAGCATAGTGAAATGTTACAGGAATTGAATATTATAGGCACTATGTTTAGGGAAAGGGGATACCCTGAGTATGTTATAAAAGATGCCATATATTATGTGAGTAAACACTGGTGCACTAGATTCAAACCATTATTAGGTATGCCGTCCAATAATAATGATAGTAAAATTATAAATAGCGAGGAATGTGAATATAACAAGGCATGTGTCCTACCATATAGTAGATATACAGACGATATAAAAAATATTATTAAAAATAAATGGAATATTTTAAGGAGTGATGATACATTAATCTCTATTGTAGGGAAGGGACCAAGGTTTGTTAACAGTGTAGGGACTAATCTGAAGAGAAAATTTGAAAGGAACAGTTTTAGTACCAAGGTACGTCTGATTGGTACAAGGAAGTGTGGTCATTGTAACCAATGTGGGGCAATATTAGAGGATGCTCACATACAGGTAGACAACATTAGTAAAAGTGTTGTACACTTTTGTCAAGGTAACTGTTATAGCCAAAATCTCATATATTTCGCCCTCTGTACATCATGTCCCAGTTTTTATGTGGGACAAACAGGGAGGTGACTAAAAGATAGAATATATGAGCATTTATATGGTATAAAAAGGAAGGATGACAACAATGCATTGTATAGGCATATAAGGGACAGCATAGGGTGCAGAACTTTTAAGTTTGCTATATTGGAGTTGGTACAAGTAAATCAGAGAGGAGGCTGTACCAAATACATTTTGGGGGAGAAAGAAGCTAGGTGGCAGATATTGTTGAACGCTACGTCTCCACCTGGCATTAATGAATACATCTCTATTAAACCTATATTGCAAGCTAAAGTATGAATTTTAGTCTCAGTTGTAGTATTATTTATAGTTAACATGACAATACATCAAAAATATTGTAAGATATTTAGGTGTTTATTTACAAGACATGACATGCTTTATTAATTATAAGCAGTGAGGATTATTCATGTGATTTCCAGTGGAAAAACTTGTATTTTGACAATATCTACAGGACTTTTATACTGGTGGAGGAGACAATACAATGGGATTGGTGGAATTAATTTTTTAATTGTTTGGTACTCTTATTTAAGAGTGTGGAATTATTTTTGTATGGTTCTGATGAAGTCTAAATGGTAATAGATGAAAGCGCTTAACCGTTATATGTTTTTAAAAACCGTTCTATGTTTTTAATAAATTTGGTTTTATACAGTATATAGTACGTTTTGTTATATCACCCAGCCAGTGGATTCTTGAACTCTCTTGTTGCAGCTGCGTATATTGGTGGATTGAGTTCGGACTTTTTTTGTGTATGCATGCAACAATACCATACCGGCTTATGTGTCAGCCTTAGGCTTTGGAATACTGGCCAAGTCTATGGTGCCTTTTTTAGGAGAGTCTCAAAGGTGAATACCAGCTCTGTAAACAGCACAATAGCAGAATCAATGAGGGTTATGCTACTCAACACCAGGGGTTGTGATCACAACATGCATGCACTCACAGCACTCCTCAGGATGGACAACGTCAACATCTGTGCAGTAACTGAGACCTGTCTTAAGGCTCCTGAGATCACACCAGCTCTACCAGACTACAACCCATACCACACATTCTGGTCATAGAACATGGACTGACACAGACATGGAGGGGGTGTATCCATATTCATCAGGGATACCTACACCTCCAGGTTAGTGCAGTAGCATGATACCTCTGAGATCATCCATGTGCAGCTAACATCAGCCACAACTGCAATGTAAACTGTGGCCTGCTACAGATCACCTTCCATGACACAGGGCCACCCCTCCACCTACCTGGAGACAGTGGAGAACATTACAGTCCTAACGTACACCCTGGCATTGGTCGATATCAACTACCCTACCATTAATTGGGAAAATTACTCAAGTACTCACTTCCAGGTCCAACGCTTCCTGGAATTTATCACCTCATATGCCCTGTATCAGTTGTTAACCTCCCTAATGAGGGGTGGAAACATACTAGAAGTAGTCATCACCAACATGGACAACAGGTGCACCACAGCAGAAGTTAACTGGTCACCGTTAGATCTGACCATGAACTATTCACTGTTTCCACACCCAAACATCTCCCCCACCTACGGAAACTAGAGTGTATACCTCTCCTACAGCTAAATTTACACTACTAGAGATGGGGGGGTGGCTTTTGCAGCCCCCACACTAAGGGGAAACACTGCTCAAGATACAGACAGATTTACAAATGCAATCTAAAAGCACCTACATGGATGTATGGATCATGCCATCACTGGTAAACCAAGACTCACTCCTCCTAGACTAGGACACCAGTCTGGTGGACCCCTGCAATAAACAGACTATACTACAGAAGTAGGACAGTGTTCCAGACAAACAGCAAATCCCACAATGGGGCAGACATCCGTGACCACTATTAGTATGATAAGTAGGTCCCTCATGAAATCATCCAAGGCTAACATCAACAGGAAAATACGCAAGGATTCAAAAGATAACCACAAAGCCTTCTTTGGCTATGTCAAGGATCTAAGTGGTGACGCACAGATTTGCACTGTGCCGGTGAAATATAGCACAAAATATGCTGACCCTACTGATATTGCCAACATCCTTGCAGATACATTCAGTGCATACTTCACCCCCTAAAGAGCCTACAACACTACCCAAAAGGTACAGTATCCCACACACCAGAGACACGCAGGTGGAAATGGCCCTCTCTAACAGCAGAACACAGCATCAATGGAAGAAGATGTTGTCCCAGACTGCATCTTGCAAACAGTAAAAGACAACCTGACACCCCACCTAATTAAGCTTTTCAACCTCAGCCTCTCCACAGGCTACATGCCCATACAATAGCGCGTGACAACAGTTATTCCACTCCGCCAACGTGGAATCACAACTGACCATGGTAACTACCACCCCATATGCCTGACTAGCCTGGTCTGCAATGGTATGGAGTGCATCCTCATGGCACTCATTAACAAAGACATTGGTGACCTCCAAACATGTGACCCAACCCAGATCAGCTTGGTTGAGTGCAGTTCATGCCTACTGAACCTGTATGACATCTTACATACAGTCACCAAGACGTTAGATGAGGGGAGAGGTGGTTCACACATACTAACTGGACCTTGCCAAGGCTTTTGACACCATGCCCCACTCAGGTATTATTGATAAATACATCAGCCTGTACATACACCCATACATCACAGGTTGGGTTGCCAACGGGCTTACACACAGAACCCACATGGTATGATTAGCTGTCTCCAGGTCCAACTCTTGACCAGTCATGACTGGTGTCCCACAGGACTCAGTCCTGTGAGCCCTACTGTTTGGCATATACTTCTCAGAGGTACAGGCAAACACAGGTGGACTACGGCAGACTATGTTTGGCAATGACTGCGAACTGGGAGCCATGATTGATAGTCCAGCTGACACAGATATCCCTCAAGGGGCCTCACAGAGGCCAACACAGGGTGTCAAAGTCATGGCCTCCAGCTAAGTGCCACTAACTGCATGGTCATTCCATTGTGGAATATTAAACACTCACATATTAACACATAAGTGGCAGCCACTTTAATATGGATGAGGTAATGGGGTATCTGGGGACTAAGGTAGATAGTGATCTCTCCTTTGACAATCATATCTCCAAAGTAGTTAGGACATCCTTCTATGTAAGCCATCTGATTACTAAAGGGTTCCCATCTAGACATACTGGGGTTATAGTGCCCCTTTACTCATCACTCATCAGTCCCATCATTGGGTATAACCCATTTGGGATGTACATCAGAAGACACTTCCAACAGCTGGAAGGTCCATGAATATACCTCGCCAAGGAAATTACTGGCCTCAAACATATGCCCTATGCAGCCAGACTGAATAAACTCCTGCTTTACTCAGTGGCATCTCATTTCCGCAGATATGATCTCTGCTGGCCAACATAGCCATGTCAAACTCAGGCTTAATGGATATGCTCCACCTATGGGAATCCATGTCACAGTGAGCCAAACACTGTAGTGAGCTGAACCTTGCCACAACAATAACTGGAAGATGCTGGAGGAATGGATTCCTGTCACAGACACTCCCCATACTTTGAAACAACATATGTAACTACATTATACAGAGCCCCTCACTAACACTCTTCAAGAAAAACCTTGAAGAGTGGATGGGGAACAGTAGATATACCCCAGGATCCCGCCATTGGCTCTGCTCCACAGAGGGACAGTTAATGAATCAATGGGGTGGCAAAAGCTGACACATTTTGGATAGGCTTATGAATGGCCTCTGGCAGTTGGCCAAGGACCTACCTATGAACCTATACATAGAAGATCAGCACATGCTGATAGCCTAATTTACTGTTCAGGTGTTGACTTACCTTGTGCTAATGGCAGTTGTGTGTGCAATAGTTGAGGGCTGCCTATGTTGGGTGCACACAGTAGACTGCCTATACATGACAATTTACAGGTAGTCTTGTGTGTGTGCCATCCATTTTTGCTGTGTGTGCAGGTGGAGAATGGTGTCAGTCCCTAGGTGCCAACACTGTCAGTGTGTGTGCTATATGTTCCCTCCTTCATACTGGGCACGCCTCCGTCTGCCTACTGGGGCTAGCTCAGGGTGTTCGTGGTCTGAGTACCTCTGTGCCTGTGTGGCCCTTGCCAATGCTGGTGGGCTGTGAGGGCCTTCACCATTCTGTCCCTGCTGCAACTGTTTCCACAGGATCATATTGTGCAGCATGGCACATACTATGAATATGTAGGCACACATACCTGGACAGTACTGCAAGGCTCCAATAGATATGTCCAAGCAACATAACCATGATTTCAGCATACCAAACACACGCTCTATGATGATTCTGATTTGTTCATGTGCCTCATTATGGTGTTCCTGTATGGGTGTGTGTGCATTTCTGATGGGAGCCATCATCCATGGTTCCAGTGCATAGCCAGCATCCCCCACCAGGTGGCCATTTGGGATATCCCCCCTGGCAAATACCTGATGCAGCTGTGAGGCATGCCAGATGTGGGAGTCGTGATAGCTTCCAGAGTTGCCAGCACACACATCCATGATAATGCCCTGGGCATTGCACATAACCTGGTAGTTGATGGAGGGGTATCCCTTGTGGTTTATGTAGTTCCTACCCTGCTCAACGGGTGGTGACTTGATGTGTATGTGCATGCAGTCTATTGCACCCAGTACCTCCAGGTATTCTGCCACACAGTGGAAGAGACGCATATTGCTTGCCAACTCCTCCTGCATTCGGGAGAAGTACATGTGCTCATTGGCATGTGTTAACATGGCATCCAGGAACTGGTATAGTACCCTGGATGCTGATGCCTGTGAGATACCCATGATATCCCCAGTTGGTCTTTGATAAGTACCTGTAGCTAGTATTCTCAGGCTTACACATACCTTCCTATCCATTGGGATGGGTTCCCCTCTGTTTGTTCTGGCTCTGAGGCATGGCCGGCACAGCTCCACAAGTTGCTGTAGGAAGTCCCTGTCCACCCTGTAATGCTCTACTATCTCCAGATCATGTAGCCCCTGCTAGGTTACCCTGGGTCTGAACACTCTCCTCCTCCTCTGGTGCCTAAGGTGGTCATGTGCATCATCCTCCACACCACCTTTGGTCTCCAACACATGCTGGTGGATCAAAGCTATGGCAGCCCCTAACATGTACATACTAAAAGTTCCGTGTCTGTATACACCACTGGTGCAGAGTGTATGGAAATACACAAATGTCTGCGAGGTGCTTTCACACTTTATACTATTGTGCAATGGATGCTGCTGATGTCATTGGGTGTGTATAAGCTATTCCAGCTGCAGAGTATCTTAATTATGGGTTTTACAATGAGTACTGCAAGTGTGGGGCCTTTACTGTGGAGTTATGCTTGCCTGCCTTGATTAATCTGTTGCCCTTTAATTCACTTTTAAACCTGGATCCCCTCCCATTATCAAGCATGCATCCACCTGCCGTCTTTCTTGTTTTGTACTTTCCCTACCCAGTCATGGCAAAATGTGTCTTGTAGCTGATGTACTGCAAATCGGCTTTGTTCTGCTTTGACACTTTACTGTTTTCTTTGCAGTACAGCCCCTCCCCTTTCCTGCTCTTCATGTAGCTGCTTGCAGCTTTGTTAGCTGTTGTCAATGGCCCACTGTAGACTCCTAGGTGTTAATTAGTCATTTGCACTCCAGTTTCCCTGCTGCAGCATTTCCTTATTTCTTTCCTATATCCTTCCTTTTTCAGCTGCAGTGCATGCCACGCAAACCCATTTACCGGGTTTACATGCATTTTCATCTTCGTTCACATGCATACTCAGTTACCTTGTGTACTCTCAGCTAAGCAAAGCTATGGCCAGTTCAACACACCCTATCCTGCAGCTTTGCCTAGCTAGGTCAAACCAGTTTAGCAATGCTCCAATGTAATTACAGCAATGGCGACACACCCCTCTCTTGATATCATCTTTATCTCAAGGGCACACCTCGGTGCTATAACGCTATGCTGTGACGTGCATCCTTACACCAGTGGGGAATTTATGATTCACTATTACTCCTCTCATTTGCATGGCATTGCCTACTAATTCCTAGCTACTGCGCATGACACTGTCACAGCCCCTTAGCAACCCTTGTGCCATAGTATGGTGTAGCATGCCTGCCACTGACTATTATAGGGAAATCATGATATGTTTTACATTGCAGTTTTATTCTATATTTTTATATTTTCTTTGCGATCCCCTTAGCACGCCGCTGCCCTGCGCTTAAACGTTGCAAGAGTGCGACTAAATATATTAAATGTTAATTTTATATTTTGTACATTTTTTTATGCCAATGGCTATATATTTAGCCATTGGCATATATTAACAACATAATACATGTGTTTGGTCAGCTGTCATGGTTCCGATTTTATGTGTGCAAAAATGTAAACCATTTTCTACGGTTTACATTTCTGCATGCTTACACTATTCCTGCACCACTTCCAGGATCACTACATACCTTCATTTGCATGCTACACTGCTGCACATGGGGTAATTAGCATACAAGGCAAGGGAGCTGTGTGGGCGTAGCATACTCAGGTAGTGCACATGGGAAAAGCTCATACCTGAATCGCTCTGTGGCCATATTTGCTGTTGGAACGCCAATGCTAAGCCTGCGCCTGGTGCAAGCTTTATGAATTCCGGGGAGTGTTTATTTCTGTGATAAGAATTTTGGGACTGGATATTTAAATTGACTCCCTGGTTATTATGCAGACTGTATGCAGTCATCATCACTGACCAAATCTCTATCATTTTCCTAAGTTTTTTCTTCAGATGGAATATCTGCAAGTCATCTTCAGTGTTTCATGTTTTAGTTAAGGCATACCACATATGTAAGGTGGCAGTGTTCAACATCAGGGTGCTACTGCTATAGGAAGCATGGTAATCACATGGTGTTTACCTGGAATAAATGCAGCAAATAGGCTAACATACTCTTTAGCCACCGTTATTCTTTTTTTTAATTCTTTAGTGTTACTGAAAGATACAGTTCCATCGGTCAGTCATATTGTGTGAGCCCACATGCTACTGCAACCAGTTAAAGATAATGTAGTCCTCAAATTATGTACCATAAGATAAAGGATTTTTTGAAGTGCTGCTAAATGAATGGAAATGAATTAAATACTGGCTGAAAAAGGAATTAAGTTACAAACTCTCTGTAGTAGTCTGAACTCCAAAAATAAATTACCATGTATTACACTTAATTACAAAAACAGCAGTGCTTGAGATCTCTAAAGTCCAGAATCTGCTTTTTTTAATACCCATATTCCTTTATTTTATAAGCTGTGTAGTTTTTTATACATTTTTTTCATTGCTTTTGAAAGCAAATTAACTTTCCTGTTGTGCCAAGCTTGTAATGTGTTCCATTAATCATAGTTTCAAGCTTGTGTTATATAAAATAAGATATAGTATGGTCATGTACATTACTGATTGAATTCTTTGTAAACTGCTGCAGTTGTCTGACAAAAAAGAAGAATTAATGTGTGTGTGTGTGTGTGTGTGTGTGTGTGTGTGTGTGTGTGTGTGTGTGTGTGTGTGCGCGCACACAGATGCACATCATTTAAAACCACCTATGACTGTATACCTCAGATATCTGTTTGACATCAAGTGGATTAATGCATTTATAAAAACTGGCCAAGAAATGCATCTTGTGCTGCTGTGAGAACCGTGCAGTACAATCCATTTCAACTTCTTTCTGCCTCTCAAGTTCTTAGCTCAAGAGTAAGAAACAAAGACAAAATCAGGAACAGATTTTAAAAAACAGATCTTATATGCTTATACATGTAGACCAAATGTAGAAATCAGCTTTAAAAAGAACTGATGCCGATACTGACTTTTTAAATAACAAATGACTTTATTGGCCAATAGACAATAATAACTAACAACATGTATTTTTCCTTATCAATACAAATTAGTTTTACCTTCTCAGGGTCTAAGTCCAAGGTAGCAGGTCTGGTTCAAATAATTCAGGCTTGTAAGAAAATGCTGGTGTTTAAGAAAGGACTGCAAATAAAAAAACACCACACTTTTTGAAATGGATATAAATACTTTGACTTAAAATGGCACTCCTTGTTTAGCAAGTACATTACTGTAGAAATGAAAGAGTAGAGGATTTGGTTTTTTTTTCCCCTTCTTCTCTGTTTCTTTGCACTGAATTGGGAAGCAACATTTTGACTATGAAGCAGGCAAGAATTACTGCTTATTTATAGAAAGTGTGTTATGCTTGATAATAATACAAGACTTATTGATAGTTGGCGGTTGTAAACAATTTGATTTATTTTATTGAAAATATACTGGATCTTGTAAAAAAGTACCAGAAGACTATCAAAAATGGGTACACTAAAAGTTTCCATTCAATTTAAATACATAGATATTTTATAATTATTTGTCTCATTTTACTGAATGACATTTTATCAAGGGTTCTGAGCCATCAATGATGTGGTATTTTGAGATTCTCTAACACCATAAATGTGTAACAGGGTAAAGGATGAAGAGGAGGTTATGTTGTTCTAAAAGTATAGAGTAATGACACATGATAAAGAAAATTGTCTTTATTGACTCCAAATTTGAAATGGGCATGGAGAGTTTTTTTTTTTTTTGCTGCTGAATACAGAAATGGATTACAGGACCCTGTGTGAAGTATTTTCATTGGTGCATTGGTGCTGTTGCTAATGTGGTATGGCTTGGAAGCATGTAGTTTCAAGATTGTGAGTACGGATCCCTATGCAAATGAGGTGGAGTTACTGAATAGCATAATGGGGTAATTGTGTCCGTATATCACCTCCGTGTAGGCAGAGAACCATGTTGGTGTCCACAGAGGAGGTAGCTGACATCAGGAGATGGTGTGTCCTATAACATCTAATCTGATCGGAGCTTAGCTGCACGTGCTTTAGCGGCATGCCGCCATGCTGAGTGTGGAAGTCTGGGGTTGGTGTATGCATTGACTTCTAAGCTTTGTTTACTTATGGGATGCATGTTTCCATGTATTTGCATGGCACGCCACTGTGCTGAGCGTGGAAGCCTGGGGGGGTGGGGGTGTTCACTAACTGCTAAGCTTTGTTGAACTATGCAGCAAGTGTTTTTGTGGCGCACCGCATTGCTGAGAATATCTAAAAGGAATGATGTTTTAATTAGTTCTGACAATTGTTTAAATTAAACTAGGGACATTAAATGATGTTAATGATATACTAAGCAGGTGCAATCCATCATAGGTAGCCAATTATGCAGGCAGCACCTACAGTAGAGCACTGTAAAGTGTGCATACACCCTACAATCTGACCCCCCCACATACTCTGCACCATTGGAGTACAGACTTGGGAATTTTAACTGAAAGAATGCCAGGGACTGCTGCAGGTCTGCTACATCTGTATGTGCTAGATGTTGCTGCTGCTGACAATAGGCCTGGGTGGAGAAGGAGAAGAGTGCTCAGGCCCAGGGTAACCATCCAAGAGCTACATGAGCTGGAGATTGTAGAGCACTACAGGATGGACAAAGACATACTACAAGAACTCACTAAGCTCTGCCACCCTCAATTCAGACTCAGAGCCAACAGAGGGGAAAACCATCCCAGTGGAAACAAAGGTATGTGTAGCCCTTAGGATAATACCTTCCAAAGACCAACTGGGGACATGATGGGGTCTCACTGATATCAGCATCCAAGGTACTCCACCAGTTCCTGGATGCCATGCTACCATATGCCAGTAAGCACATTGATTTTCCCCTCACATTTGAGGCGAGGGCCAGCAATATGCAACACTTCTACAGCGTAGCACACTACCCAGATTTACTGGCTGCCATAGATTACAATCATGTAGACATCAAGGCACCACCCAGTGAGGTGGGTAGAATATACACTAACAACAGGTGGTACCATTCCATCAACTGCCAGATCGTATGAAATGCCCAGGGCATCATCCTGAATGTGTGTACTGGCAGCCTGGCAGTTATCACGACTCCTATATCTGGCATGCATCACAACTGTACCAGATGTTTGCAAGTGGGGACATCCCATTTACTGGGGAATGTTGACTATGCACTAGAACAGTGGATGATGACACCCATCAGAAATGCACACACACCCACAGAAGAACATCATAATGAGGCACATGCACAAACTAGAAACATCATAAAGCCTGTGCTTGGGCTGCTGTAGACATGGTTCTGGTGCCTCAGTATATCTGGTAGAGCCCTGCAGTACTCTCCAGCCACATGTGCACATATGTTCACAGTATGTGCCATGCTACACAATATGATCCTACAGAAACAGCTGCAGCAGGATAAGCAAAGGGAAGGGATACACAGCTCCCCACCAGTGCCTAGGCCTCCACACTCACAGGAGGACTCAGAGGAGGAGTGCCCTGATGATGTTCCTGTAGGCAGATGCAGTCATGCCCAGTATGCCCTGGCATTGGCTAAGAGACAACACATAGCACATTCACTGACAACCTAGGGCCCTAGAGACTGACACCTTACTCCTATTCACATACATATATTAAAATAGCTGATACCAGACATGTATTGGCTGTGTACTGCTTGCATCATACAGAGTCAGCCCTGAACTACAGGTCTGTCAACTGCTGCATTTGTAAGGTAAGTCTCTAACCTACACACTAATTGTAAGGATTACTATAATATGGTATTGTATGTATGGATCTCTTGCTGTTATGCAAGGAAATAAAGTGGGCAATTTGGACAGATGTTACATTCGCATGGGACTACAGATACCCAGTCCAATAGTATGTGTTCCTTAATATTCACTTAGTCACTAGGCCTCATGGTTGGAATATTCATGACATCAGGCAAGGGAGATGTTAAACAGTGGGCACACACAATATTTGGACAACTGTCTACCCAAGCTGATCATGTACTGTTGTTCCCCCATCCCTAACACAGCAGTGTACCCATATAACTGCTTTAACATATAATCAGCTATGGTAAATTAGTGGACCAGGCAATCTAAGTGCTGTTACATAGATATCGCTCACACATTGTATGTCTCTCTTCACGCAGGATAACAATGTACATATTTATGCTGTTGATTGTGTGATGAATGACTCCTCTCTGTTTGGGGACATGTGTGGCTCAGTAGACTAGGGAAGCTAGCATGGGTGATGGTGTCGATGGTTCTAATCTGGAATTATTCACATCTTTTGCATGTGAGATAGTGCTATGTTGGTGTTTTCACAGACTGTCATACCTCTCAACTTCTTATTGCAAGAAATCTGGACAAAGCCAGAAAGACTGGGGAGGGGGCAAAGGCCCAAACATAGGGGACAGATTATAAATATTGTTCCCATAAACCTAGACATTTGCTAGAATTAAAGGTGTTGCATTATTACATATTTTCTGAAGGATATAAAGTCTGAAACACAAATGTTTGTCTGTATTTAGTATAATGTAGAGATGTAAATATTCAATAATTCACCAGAAAACCACAAATGTATGAGGAACAGACCAAACATATGAGGCAAAACTTTCAACATTCTGTGAAAATTGCAACAGTTGAGAGGTATGCAGACTGTCAGTCTGTTGGTGGTGTAACATTACCGACCTCAGTTAAATATTAAGTACAGCACACAGCTGGGAATGCCATGGACATTTTCAGTGAAGTTCAGTACTGCTGAAACAGGGGCGAATGTTAATGTCTGCAACATACAAAATCCCAGATTGGAGTACAGGTAGGTGTGGCCTGGAGTCACTTTATAAGTACTGACAGTCCCACTGGGCATGCACATACAACTGAGTGCAATTCTTTTACCCCTTCATCAAAATGACTTGTTATGTATAAATGTCTATACCTGCAGACATATACGCACACATATCCATCTGTCACTATCTCTCTCTCACATGCATAGCATATACTGAATATATATAGCTATATATATTAAAATGATACATAGACTCCCCCCATATATCTACATAACACATACATATCACACACACACACACACACACACACACACACACACACACACACACACACACACACACACACACACACACACACAGAGCTACATTTATATATATATATATATATATATATATATATATATATATATATATATATATATATATATATCACTGTTATATACAAAAGTATGTGTGCGGATGTCTGTATTGTCTGACATACCCTAATAATGGTAAGTAAATCTGTACTATGACACAGCCATAATGTTGCTCAAAGGATCCAAACTAAAGGTGCAACAGTACATAATCCACTTACCTACAGACCCCTGTGCCTGCTGGATGTCAACACGTAGAAAGACACAGGTGAGCAGGTGGTGTAATGTATAATGTTGTCAATGCACGTATGGACAGGGCATATTGTCCATGCCCACATGTTCACGTATGTAACTGCAAGCAGCCACATATGGACATACTGGTAATGTACACACATAGCTAGGATAAAAGCAGTTATGTCACTGCTAGGATACTAGATGCAGATAACAGTATGAAGCAATATCACTCTACAGGCCACAGACGCTGTTCAACACAAGCCTAGTTTGTGTAATGCACAAGTAATGCACAAGTAATGTACCTGCAATTGCATATACAGCAGACTTAACCTGTGGAACATGCAATAAGTATCATGATCTATAGTGTATAAGACTAGATGTAGGGGTTCTACTCTCACTCCAGCCCACTTGGTGCATGAGTGTGTGTGTGTGTGTGTGCATACATGCCCTCATGGGCTATCCATCTGCAATGGTTATGCACTTTTTGGGCCTGTAACTTGCTGGTGGCTTCCAAACTGCCCTCTTCTACAAGTCCTGATTATGTCAGCCCCCTTAAGACTACCAGCTGACAGTGTAGTATTAGACAAAAGCCATGGTGCATGCAATAACTGCTGTGATTTATAGTGTATAAGACTAGATAAGTAGGGGTTGTAATCACACTCCAGCCCACTTGGTGAGTGTGTATATATCCATATGGAATAACATTGGTAACCTAGACATAGGTAAGGTTTTACAGTGTTTTATTTGTAATGGGTGATGTGCCCCCCCCAAAGGACTGACCACAGCAAGGCCTTCTTATGTCCTAGACTGATAGTATTAGCAGACATGAGGTGTGTTGTGTGCAACACATACTGTGATCTGTAGTACGTACTACTACATAGGTAAGTGTTCGCATCTACATACAGCCAACGCGCAATACATGTATGCCTTGGTGTGTAATGTATGCAGTAATTGGAAGCAATTCTAGCCTCAACATAGCCATGTTTCTGTGTGAGCCTGTTAGAGCATTGTACATCATGTTATGGAATCATAGGATGTTTGAACTGAACTAAAATAATGGCCATACAGCCTCACTATCATAGACATCATCACACATGTAGTTACAGAATCAGCATATATTGCCGCAGTCCAAGAGGGATGCAGGCAGTTGCCCTGTGTTGAGAGGATGGCCACCCAGTCAGTCAGACAGATGGCATGTGCTGAGATGCACTTAGGTGCTCTGTGCAGGGTTCTATTCCAAGGGTGTGTTTCAGTCTGCTAGACAAATCTCTCCCACAAACATGTAGTATTAACGTCACATACCAGGTTAATATCCTTACAGTGAGTCATCCATCTACTATGCTTCCTACAGATAGGCAGCATATGCAATCAAGCAGGGTCATACATTGTCCTGTATGCAAGGCACAGATCACCCCTGAGTAGTTTATATGCTATTTATACGACACTCATTGCAGATGATCACAATTGAATGCATACTAAAGATGTGAATTGTCTTTGTGAGGGACCATACTGTTGTATGCAATTGCCACTACTGCTCAGAAAGGTGCATCAACAAATGGCCATTGCAGTCAGATATTGGCATGCTGAGGGAAGGGTAAGTGGAGGTTATGAGTATATCACTTACTGGTGACTGTGGCCTCAGCTATGCCATATGATCCCTGCCATACCACTATAGAGAAATGGTGATCTGAGGCACATTAGGTGTAAACATGTGTGGCCAGGTCTGTGTACCCAGTTCTTTCACCCCTAAATATGTACAGCACATGTTGCGACTGATGTGCGACTTACCAGGTACATAGGTTTACCACACAGAAATGATACTACACATATATTTGTTTGGGGTTTATGGCCATTAGTATGTCAGCAGGCATTTGTTCATCAATACCCTCCTGTAGGCTATTGACATAACTCACAGACTCTTTAAGTGCTCAGAATGTGCAGGCATCAGCCAACATTGTTAGCCACAGTCATTTAATAGTCACGTGTATTGTGGTTACATGGATGCCAAGCAGTAAAGGACCCAGGACTGAGCTCTGTTGAGCACTGCTGCTTGCAGATCATGCATTGGAGGTAGATGTCCCTATGTTGAGTATGTGTGCCATCAATAGGCCACTTAGTGACCCCTACAATGCCAGTATCATGGATGGCTAAGTGGGTGCTTTGTAAATGTTGCCTGAGTGAGGAATATAATCAAACAGCTTGGCTCAGTCTGGGGGTTGTACATACTGATGTACCATCACCCAGGTCCTTGGCAACTGCCTCAGAAATGTCCACCATGTGTGACAGTCATGCTCCATCTATCATGCATCCAAACTGTGTAAAGACAACTGTGTGAAGATCACATATATTGCACTGAGCAGCTCCATGATGATTGCCCCTAAGGGCATACGGATATGTATACTTAGACAAAGAGGTCTATAGTTATGTTAATCAGTGGATGCACCACGTCTGTGCAAGGGTGGAACAGTCACCATTGTCCACTCATTTGGTATGCAGCCAGTGGTGTCAATATGATTGCAAGGGCTTCCCAATGGTGTTAGTAATCCTTGTGAGATCACATGTGGGATGCAGCCTGGAATGTTGGCATGTGCAATAGATGCTGTGTATGGTCAATTGAGAGGCCAGTTACAAACTGCTCTGTAAATATGGGAGTTATGGGACAGGTTGTAGGAATGTCATGTGTCACATGTGGTAGAGACAAGGGGGTGTAGTTGAAGCAGATAGTGTTGGAGTACAGGTTAGGTATGAGTATAGACCCATCATATGTGCCATCATGACATCTGAGGTCAGCATAATTCTAGACCTGTCCTTTGAGGTTATTTATTTATTTTACATTTGTTTACCAAGATAGTCCAACTAGATACATATCCATTTTCAGTGGAGGCCCAGAAAGAAAAGCTCCAAAAAGACATTCAACAAACTGTTACATTTTTACAGTTTAAAACACCAAATAAAACACAAATAAAAGGATTTTTATAGAGATGTAAACAAACACAAAAACAGATACACAAACAAATTATTACATTTTTACTCAGACGGAAAATTCTAGACAGTGTTTTAAGAATGATAGGGTATTGAATGCCTAGTAGGCTAACCTGGTACTAGATCCAAGGAGATGATAGGATTTGTAAGTTAAGAAACAATAAAGTGTAGGCAGAAGTCCTCCATGTGTACTTGAGTGATGGTTAGAGTTAGTCTGGATGAGGACAAGGACATAGCCATTGTTTTTTAAAGTACTGAATCAGACTGAGGTAGAGAGTTCAGATGTAAGATTAGCAGGAAGAGAATTCCAACAGAGTTAGCAAATAAAGATTGACCAGCTGTGTTGCTGGATTTGAGAGTTTGAACTAGTAGTCTTTCAGTGAACGAAGTGCACTAAGCTTACTGTAGGGGGTGATGAGGTTTTTAAGTAAGGGTGTATTATCTGGCTGGTACAGAATCTTGTGTGCAACTATTAGTTGGTTAACCTGAAGTAGGTTAGGCAGTTCAAAACATCATAGTAGATTTAGGTTATGACAGTGATGAGTTCTGTAAGCTGCATCAGTAGCAAATCTAGCAATGTGATTGTAGCTGCTAGAAAGTTTATTAAGGCCAGTTTTGCTAAGGTTTATAAATAGACGGGAAGCATAGAGGAGGGTGGAGAGTAGATGTGTATGAGCAATTAAAGTTCTGGATAATGGCGTTAGGAAGGGCTTGATCCTAAATAGTGAGCCATGTTTTTCATTAACTGTTTTAATGGTTTTATTGATATGCAGATCAAACTTAAGGTTATTATCTATTATAACTCCTAACAGTTTGGTTGAGGAATCTGGGGAAATAATGGTGCCATTTTTTGGATTTTAATGTAAAGGTTATGAGGCAGACCTGTGAGTGGGAGAAAAGCAGCAGTTTGGTTTTATTAGGATTTAACATGAGACAACGGTTAAGGAGCCAATTTTCAATTGTGTTAAAAGTATTTAGGATAGAATCTGCAACTCTGTAGGTGAAGTATCACAGCATACTAAAGTGGAGTCATCCACATATTGAATGCATGTTGCATTTGGGATGACCTTATACAAATCATTGATGAAAATGGAAAATAATAGTGGACCTAGTATGGAGCCTTGGGGTACTCAGAGGGTGATGAGTAAAAGGGTGGATAGTTTGCTCTGCCATAGGACAGCCTGTTGTCTGCCATTGAGATATGATTGAAACCATTGGATGGCCTGATCCTCTATGGAGATGGATTTCAAAGTGTTTATGAGTATTTGGTGGTTTACCATATCAAAGGCTTTTGAAAGATTGAGAAAGATAGCAGAGGAAAGTTTATTATAGTTTCATTGAGGTTAATAATGTTAGAGAAGGAGATGAGGGCTGAGGTTGTACTATGAAATGGTCTAAAGCCATGGTGGGTGTTGGGTAGAAGATTATTATGGATAAGATAGTTCAGGAGTTACACATATAACTACACTGTGTGTTGTGGTTCTGCTTTGTGTGGGTGGCTAATGTTGTCACTTACTGTGTGTATTCAACATCACAACAACACTTTGTGCTTCATTTAGCAGAGGAGGTTGTGCCTGCATGTTAGGGGAGCACTTTCACCCCAACTGTCACACAGCAATGCCCACCTGTTATTGTACAGCCTGCTAATGGCAGTTGTCCACTGCTTAGGTGTGGTGAGCCATGATGAGTCTGTATACCATCTGTCCCATACAGATGAGTTCATGCAGTTGTAATGCTGCTGACATAATGCATGGGTGTAGAGCTATGCATACCTGCCTGTCTCATCTGCAGGGGGATGTGCAGTCACCCTATGTCAACCATCCCACAGTAGATCATATGTAGTTTTCTTGACATATATGCCTGTGTTGTCTGCAAGAGGGTGGTACATGCTGGTACTTCCAAAGAACATGATCTGTGGCCAGATCACACCAGGTAGAACATCATATTGGGGGGGGGGCTGCAGTGATCACCCATACTGGTAAACACATGATGCAATTCATTGGCTCCCCATGTGGGGCTGTCATGGCACTGCTCCAGGTCATTGTAGGTAAGGACCTGGATCATCCTTTGGGCAAGTGAGCCACAGCACAACTAAGCAGCACAGTGTGTACATATTACACTTTCCTAACATCCTTGTCTGTGCTCTGTACAGACACATTGCATGACTCTCTTCCTGCAACATGCTGGCAGTAACTGCAATACTTAAATGCACAGAGGACAACTAGCATGTAGTGCAAAGTAGTGTCACCAAATCTCTGAGTCCTGTCACCTGAATTGATAAGATAGGGGTTAGCATGGATATGAGCACTACCACTGTCATACACCTACTGAAATTGGACTAAACACTTAACTTTGCTGAAGTCTAGATCATGGATACCGACTCTAACTGGTGGAACCCATTGACTGTTACACTATGCAATGGATGTTGGACATAAGTCTCACTCCAGCAACCATAGCCTGACAATGTGCATGACAATATTAGGCCAGCAGGCAATGCTGGAAACTGTGTACATCATGTACAAAGTTTTATATCAGCTGGTGGATAGGCAAGTGTTTGACAGTCATACTCAGGGAACAAAACAGTCTGAGACTTACTCTGCAATGATGTCAGTCATCAATGGAGTGCATTATTGGCATACCCCTTCTAACTATTCCCTCTCTGCAGTCACAACTACTGTCACTGACCTCTGAAGGATTACATTAACAGGTGAGTGCATATCAGGAACTGCCACAAAATCCCACACAGAACCAACAGTTAACCAGGATGACCTAAGACACAGTCAGCTGCTGTCTGAGCTACTGAAAATGACTAAATGCTAACAACTGCACAATACTATCCTGTGGGGATTCATCCACCCCTGCAAACTATTGTAGTGTTTTCACACCACACACAGTTGAGCCATTACACATGGAGTTATTGACACAGAGAGTAATGTAGCCTTTGACTGTCACCGGTCAGGAAGATGTGGATGCATTCACTGTTGTACAACCAAAACCAACAGGTTTGGGATGTGCATCTCAGACTGTCACTGGTAAACTGAATGCGGCAGTCATCACACCTGTCATTGTGTGCAATGGCACCCTTGCCATGTCACTACACAGGCATATCATACAACTGTAGCAGCCACATAGGTTCCATGGTACACCAATGCACAGTATAGATAACATGTCCTATGGAGTCCATGTCACAACAGTACATGTGTAGTCTGTCTCTGAAATGCTTTGGAGGGGATGTGTATGGCTCCATACAGGAAGGTGTCAATTCCCACTGTGTATCTCATGTGTATCAATGACAGGACTAACACATGTCTCACCTGTTCTACACACCGACAACATCAGTGTGGTATGCATAGTACATGCTGGCGAGACAGGAATGTAACACAGCCAATACACCCTACACCTTGCTGATGACATATTACTGCAGTACTGAGATGCCATCCTGTGTTGCTGTAATTCTGCTGCATATCCATAAGTTATCCCAACAGACTCATGTTACAGAAACAGAAACAGGCCTGTGACATGCCTGCCATTGTGTAACTATACAACCAGTACATCATCATACAACATAAGGTGCACAAATGTATGTGGCATAATCATGACAAATGCCAGCATACAGTATTTGTCCATAACCATTACAAGTGGCACGGTGAACCAACACTGCATTATACAAGTAAATGTTAACAAACATAGTCACCCTGTGCATCAGACACATATCTTCATTTCCCTGCATCAATGGCAATGATGACAGGGATGTGGCACAGCTATCATCACTTGCACAAGGTGTTGTGTGGGGCTGCAGGAGGCTTAACCTGGCCCAAATGGAAGACAACATGTGTGTGAGTCAGGAGGGGAGCATGTAAGAAGGACCATGGAGAGATGCTGTATGTGCTTGTAGTTGACCTGCATTTGACAGTGGTGTGGGAGTGTGTGTGTGTGTACACAGTCAAGCTCAGTGCTAGCCCTACATGTGTGTATGTTGGACAGCTTTGGACCATACATGGTAAGGTTGACAGTTTGCCATCTCTGGCCCTAAACACAGGTACTGGCTCTGTCAGGAGTTGCACTGGCACCTCCATGCCCAAGGTCAGAAGCTGTGCTAGTACCTGATGGTGACTGATGTCTGCTGGGACCATGTCCCCCACGGGAACGCCCAGGACTATGAGCCCATGGCCTACCACATTTTGGTGTGGGCAGCACACTCCCCTCTGTAGCGCTAGATGAACTGGCACTACAGGAGTGTGAGTGTGCATGGCTACATGGACTCTCAGCAGATGGGGTTGCTGACATATGCTGCATCCATAACTCTAAGCATACATTTGGGTGTTCCGTTCATAACATTCCTGTGCCTCCATGATGGCCAGAAACATGCGCCAAGTGACCTGTGATGTGACACCTGCAACATGTGGTGGACAGACAGCAGGCTTCCTATAAGCACCCCTGTCAATCTGCCTGTATGGGACCTCACCAGCTCTCTGGCTATGGCCAGTGTCTACATTCACTGGATCCATAGTTGCCACACTTTCATGTTAATGTCCCCACCCTCTGACTGTCCAATATCTGTGGTCTACAGGGATGGAGTATATGTGGACATACAGACTGTGTGCAGCGATAATGTGGGAAGAAGAGTGATATCTACCTCTGGGACAAATTCAGCCCCTGACACCTCCACATGTGCCTTACAGTGGCCACCATCATCATCAGAGTCTGAAGAGACACTGAGATTAGGAGGTGTAGGGGACAGACACCAACCCTCACAGTCGTCTGCAATAAGAAAGAAAAAAGCAGTACATTAATACCTGCACTATTGTGTATGAAAAGTCTCCAAGACTCATAACAACAAGGACCCACAACTGGATTAGCAGTAAAGCAACTTTCTTCTCTGCTTTTGTCCACAACAAACTTTCCCAGAGCAAAATAAAATTCAACTCAGGACCTTTATAACCATCACTTGAAGTAAATCAAGTAAATCATGACCAGTAATATTTACCTTTTAATCAGTATGACTCTACACTTGAAAAAACAGCACACTAAAACCCAGTACAAGTCTCTTAACAAATATATGGAAATACACACTTCACTGTGTAATGTATTTACCTTGAACCTATTGTATTTTAAAAGGCATATTGGATTCCTTGTATCATTTAAACCAGGAGGCTTACCTGCTCTTAATTGTAACTGCCAAAGTGTTGAAATACACTCCTGTGACGACCCCTTCTAGAAACCTTAGGTACCTGTTCCAGACTGGAATTTAAAAACATCCTATGTTGTTTACATACATAGTTATGTTTAAATAAAACATTTTCTGGCCCTTAACCATACTAGAATATAATTGTTCCTTAACAAAACAAGTGTCATGCTTAGCAGGAGCAGGACCACAGCCTTGGGCAATACCTGACAGACCTGTGAAAAGTTGAGGGTGGGGTAATGTCAGTACCACCGCATGTTGCAGCACAACAAGGTAATACATCCATGTATCTCATGTTTACAGTAGCTACTGTGTTACTTGTTGTATTGGTCACATTCTGAGCATGAATGTATAAGTGAGGTTAAACCTCCCCCAAAGAGCAAAGACCTGACACCCACATAAAAGTATCTACAGCCTGACACACTGACTGCTACAGTATTACAATGCTGATCACAGTAAGTTTATCTGCATGCTCCTCAGCTGTGGAAACTGTGGCACCTACCTCCACAAGGTATGGTGTGATGGATGCCTGGGAGCTGTTGTGTGCCTAGGTATGTCAGAAATTTCTCAGTGGCCAAGAGTGATTGTTCTGCTGCAGGGCCTTCACCATTGACAGCACAATCCCTGGCTACATTTGTTGCCCTTTGTCATGCAGCATTTATCCCATTGGTTGCCCCTTGCAGAACCTCCTCATATATCCTGCCCTGCTGGTCCATACCATTCACATCACAGACAAGGTCTGGCCACAATGGACCCCGCTGTTCCCTGCTTTGTCTCCCTCTGAATAGTAGGATGTGATGATGTCGCTTTAGTGTTTGCAGTATAATTTCATTCTCCCCATCTGAGAAGGGTGCATGACATCTATGGTGCATAATTCCTGAAAGACAGCAAAGGGGAATACATTACAGGATCACATATGTGGATGTACACTATGCACAGATACAGCAAGGCCAAAATGGCTGGCACTAAAAATTGCTTGTTCGCATATGTCATACTCCACAGTGAGCAAACAAACAAAATGTTTGGATACAACTGAGATGCCAGCAATTGTCAAGTATTCCCATATGTGCCATGACAGTTACTGATGTATTATCATACACCCGACACTCATGTCTACAGTAGTGTGTCCCCTATGGAAAACCCCTTGATAATATGTCATATGATCAATGCCACATGAATAGCAGTGTGCTATTACAACGACTATAAAGGGACAGTCCAGCATGACCAGTGTGCCACAATGACAAAAGACAATGTACCCTTGATGTTTTGTACATCCTGTGTAGTTGTAAGACAGCAGGAGGTCACTGACATGTCATTATTACAGGTCTAAGAAAGGCTTAATGCTGTAATCACTATTTTCCATAAGTCTATTCACCCATCTGCAACCAGTTGGACACAAAAACATTTACATACCTGATGGAGTGCAGTACTCTTCTGTTGATATGTGGTGATAGTATAGTAGTCACAAAGTCATGACTCTGTGGGAGGAAGGTCTCAGACAGAATGGTTCCCCATAGCAAGCTGCTTGCTATTTAAACATCTCATCAGCAGGTGATTGCCTCTAAACCAATTTGTGGTTCTAAAATGCTAACTGCAGCCAACACAGCTGATTTCCACTATCATCAGCCAATGACATGCAACCATTGTAGACTATATAAGGCTTTCATGCAGATTACGACCCCTTTCTGATATGTTGTGCTGGACATTATTGGGGTGAGGAGACTACATTGTCCCAGAGGGTAGGTCTGCAGCAGACATCTTTACATAGAGATGGGTGTGCTATAGGCTGCAGCTACTGCTGCAGGTAATAGACATAGGAAGAGAGTGTGAAGACTTTGGAGGACAACAAGCTGTAGGAGTAACTATGTGAACTGAGCACAGACTTGTAGAGCCAGGCTCAGAGTGGGAGTACCCTCTACACTCCAATAAAGGCGTGTGTTCAAGGTAAGTATGTTAGGCAATGGTATCAATAACAGAGTACTTGGCAACATGTTTGGTGTGTCTTATTTATTTATTTATTTATTTTACATTTGTTGACCGTCTGTGTCTTTGAACAAGATGGGGTATATCTATATCTATCTATCTATCTATATATATATATATATATATATATATATATATATATATATATATATATATATATCTATAAATATATCTATCTATCTATCTATCTATCTATCTATCTATCTATCTATCTATCTATCTATCTATCTATCTATCAATCTATATGTGGTCATCTGACAGGCCATGTATTACAGTCTGGTAGTAATTTACAGCATGTATGAAAGCAGTCCTTGTTACAAGCAGGGATTCAAATGTGCATGTTCATTGTTCAGCTGTGGTAATCTGCACTGTGACTCTGAAAGGTTTGTGTAGTGCACTCTGATATTAGCAGCCCTCATTCATAGTACCTAAGTTGACATTCTGTGTGAATTCATATTACTACATGACGTGACAATTTATGCACATATACATTTGCTGTAGGGATACGTGAAGTAAATTCCTACCTGCAGGCCTGTGGCTTCCATCAGTTAAAAGCAGTTAATTAATTTGTCATGTATTGTGCGGATAAAGAACGCATGACTCTGTCATTAATTGCTGGCTTTACAATACTGCAAATTCAGTGCTACACACCACTGAATTTGAACCCAAGACTGTATGTGTCAAAAATGTACTGTTTATGAGGCATTTAACAGACTGAGCTACTGAGTCACTGCTGTAGCAGGTGTATTTGCAAGACATATGTGCACACCTACAGGCTGTGACAATCATGTTCTACATCCATCAGTATGTCCAAGGCTTTGTATGTATGTATTTCTGTACCAGGGTCACAGTTGCACATGTATTTTACCATTAATGCCTTAGCAGGTGTCTTTCTACATGTTGCTAATAAAAGGGCACATGTACCTGCTATCAGAAGCCTCACTTAAATCCATTACTATGTATTTGGCTTTGTAGTGGTGTACTATTGCACTGGAGTCCCAGGAACACTCCCATGTTTTCCATTAAGTTTTATTCAAGTTTGCGTGGTGTGGCGCGCAACTCTGCTGAAATGCACTTAATGACTGTAACTGGCAATTACTATGATTTTTTTTAAGCACCTATTTTAAGTAAGAGATGCGTGGTGTGGCAGGTTAATGCACTGGTCGGAATGTGTGATGTTCTTGGGTTCGAAATATGGGATGTGTTTATTTTGTAAATGTGTAGTAGAATTTTAGGGACACATATCATCAATATAGCTCTATTATGTGAGCTTAGTGATGCTACTCGGTGCAATGCGCAGCATCACATTAAAAAAAAATAAACTAAAGAAAATGGGGAGATGGGAAAATGATGAAATGGGGTGCAATCGGGGAAAAAACATAGTGGAAGGCAGGTAGGAATATGCAGGAAGGGTGTAGGAAAAAACAATAGCTATCCATTTCTTGTACAGGAACAACTATGCACTTTGACAAAATATGTACATGGATTTGAACTTTCACCCATAGAGAGAAAGAGTGAGGACAACATAACTGCATTGTCAAGCCAATTGGACCAAATTACTTGTATCCAGTGGACACATGGGTGAAATGGAGAGCTATGTATGGAGTGATTTTTTTTTTGGGATAGGTGCCCATTTTTTTTAAGATGTGAGTAGAATGTTGGGGTGGGGATGCAGTTGTAGACAGGACAGACAAGACAAAAGATGGGATGGTGTGTGACACATGATGGGGTGAACACCTTGGATATGGAGGGTGTTGTGGAATCCAAGTCTCATGTGCCTTGAGACAGTAGCAGCATGACTCACAATCCCACCCATGGGACTGTCAGCACTGCTTCTTCACTGCCCCAATGGTGGCAGTGCTGAGGTTGGGCATCAAGGCGTGTCTGCCCCACCAGGTTGGCCAGCATGCTCTCAGGCCAGAGCAGGAGGTGTTCAAACCCACTGTAGGATATCCTGCACACCAAGACTGGCAGCTTATCCTGAGTAACAACACCCTCTCCACCACTGCTCCCAGGGGGGGGGCAGGTCCCTTCCCATGGGGTAGTACTACCCAACACCGCAGGTAGTGCAGGAGCAGCAGACCAGGTACCACTGGTCTGGGTCCAGGACCTGGTGCCACGGCCGGTTGAGGCAAGGGGGAGGGTCAGCTGTAACCGGCCTTCCTTAATATGCTGTGGTGATAAAGGTATTGCAATAGGTTGTTAGTAATAACCAAACCATTGTTAGTATTAACAGAATGGAACATCATTTTAATTCATACAAATACATATTAATGTATAGTATGCGTAATACAGCACTAAATAACATAACAGTCAGTATGGTAACAGCATGTCAGTAAGAAGCAAGCCATAAGAGCAACAAAATAGTTTAATAAAGTATGTTAATAGTGAATCATAATAACACATAACAATATTACATCACATTTTGCAAAAATATAGTTAGTTTAACAATATATATTAATATTCAATCATAATAATAACTAACAATAATAAATAAATAAAGATAATGGGTGGAAAGAGACAGAAATACATTCTATTTGTGGCATTGCAGATTATATCCCTGAAAACACTGATAATAAATACTCTACAGGTGTATCATGTCAGCTTTGGTACAGTGACTACAAGTCTCCTATAGCTAATGTAGCACATACATACCTCTCAATCTGTTAGCATGGGTCAGTATGGGCCAAGCAATGACAAATGCAGGTACACAACTGCAGAGAACAGTTTCACATAATGTGGACTTATATAACTACCAAGATGCACTGTAAGCATATTTGGTAAAACATTACATTCCAGGTAGTCTTTCTCTTGCAATCCTGTGACAGACGGTTTAGGCAGTTTTAAACATTACAAGAAATTGTGACACTTGAGAAGCATATTTGTGTAGTGTACATAAACTAGACAGCCATCATGGTTTAATTGGGAGGCATGGGGATAGAACCCAATAGCTGTGACTGCAGGGGGCATCCGAAAATAATGTAATAATTGACTGCAGCAACTTAGTACAGAGAGGCAAGGAATGCAGTCATACTGCAAATAAACATATTTACTTATGAATCAACAATGCTGGTGAACACTTCCTTGCTACTGATTTTAAAATTCTATGAAATCTAAACACAATATCTGCTCATAATATGGGCTACCTCACCCATATACCTTTTGTTCCTAGGGAGAGAGAAAATATGAGCATTGTGTGACTGATACTGAATTTTTAGTGCTACACACCACTGGATTGAACCCAGGATTGTGTGTGGAAAAATGTACTGTGTACAAGGCATTTAACTGATTAAGCTACTGCAGACTGCTGAATAATTGATACTGCCCTAGAGATAACCTGGAACCATACTTTGAGTTGAGCAATACAAGTTACAGGACATTCTTCTTGCATTCTAGAACTATTGCAATGTTATAATTGACTGCAGTAACTGTAGAACACACATGCATGGAATCCAGCCATACTGCAGATATTAATACAGCTTTATTTTAGAATCAACAATGCTGGTGAACACTTTTTATTGGTATTGCTTTGAAATATCTGTGAAGTCCACATACAATATCTGCCCATGGAGTGGGCTACCTCACCTATATATCTTTATTACCTGAAGTAGGAGGAACAAAGAGCATTATGTGTCCAATATTGGCCTGGAGGCAGCCTTGATAGTGCTATGAGTTAAGCAATACAGTTTGCAGGCCATTCGTTTTGCATTCTACAGCTATTATAGTATTGCACTTGACTGCAGTGACCTTACCATAGACAATCAATGCATACAGTTCTACTGCAATGGTTATGACAACACAATCCTGCTGTAAACCATTTTGCTTGCTGTTATTGGTATTGTTTATTGAACAACAGTTGTTAGTGTTCATTTATTGCACTATAAACTCTAATTGCCCATTTATTACACTACAGTTTTGTTTGTGTATACTTTATTGTAGTAAATGCTTTGCTCTTTCTTGCTTATTGTACTACAGTAGTATAATACATCCATACTTACCACACTCATGGTGCAACCTGGCCAGGCGCCCAGCATAGGACTCAACATTGTGAGCCCTCTCAGCTGCAGCTGTTGGGAGAGAGAAGCACACCATTGTGCATACCAGTTTTGCAGACATTCAGCTTGCGTTTTGGTAAGACAGTGGAAAACATACTTACATACTTGTGGGGCATTCCCATCTCTCGCTGCTTGGACCCATGTGTCCAAGGTTTCCCTCTTTCTCCTTTTCAGGTCATCAAAATGGTGACAACATAGCTCATCTGTGCGTGGGATACCAGTAACACTGGTGAGTTCCCTGGCCAACCAATCCCAGGCCTCTGCCTTACACTCTGAGCCCTGGAAACTGCCCTGCATCAGCCTGGGTTCATGTTTTTTACCAGGAGCCCAACCATGACTCTGGACTCCTGAATACCAACTTCTGCACCCAAAAGCTCTCACCGTCACCTGCACTGCCTGCCATATCAACAGTTGATTGAACTCCAATGAATAGTCCAGAGTTCCCTCCTATTGTGCTTATTATAGGCTGTTTTTCTGCCCTTACATGTCATTGACCAACATTCAGAAAAGCACCATGTCACTTAGTAGCAATCAAACCAGCTAAGCAGATCTGAGCAGAGTGAAAACTCACACAACCATGGTTTTAGTGAACCTTAGCACCATGCAATCATTGGTAGCCATTAGCATGCTTATGCAGTGCTTAGCATGGTTGAGCAGAGCTTAGCAGAGCACAGCACTGCCATATTTCACAATTTTGTTAGAAAATTAAATATAAACAGTAGATTAAACTATAGACATGTTCTGCCTGCTATGGACTCAAACCCAGGACCTACTACACATAAGGCAGTAACTCTACCCATTTAGTTACTTGGATATTATGAAAACTAGTATACCTTCATATATACTACTAGGCTACCTGTTAGCATTGCTGAGCACCACTTCGCACCATGCAAACACTCATAAACATGCATAAACAAACCTATTATTAAACAATTAATTGCATCTGGTTTCTATTTTTAGATGTCTGGCAGGTGTTAGCAATGTATGTATAAGTGGTGCTCAGCTCTGTGGCACTCTGTGTCACACTGCAGAAATAGCAATTACAAAAGAAATTACAAAGGAAAAATAAAATACTTAATTATGATAATTGATTACATCCGATTTCTATTTTTACATGTGTAGCAGGTGTCAGCTGTCTATGTGTAAGTGTGTCTTGGCATTGCTGCACTCAGCGCCATGTAAACATGCAGAAAAATAATAAAAAAAATCAATAAAACCATATAACATATATTACACATTTAACACAATTTACAGCATTTCAACAGTGGTGGAGTGCATTACATGGAGCCTCACCCTGTACTTAACATCTGACCAGTCATCCACAACCACGGGTAGACTGTACGCATCTTCCTACACTGATTCAATATCCCTGTTCCTATGCTCTCCCTTGGCAGCTCATCATCATTAATATGACCCTGGCTGTGTACACTGATACATTCCATGTAGGTTCTACACGGTGCCTACACAGAGTTTATTAAATCCTGGGGCATGCTTTTCTGCTAATCTGTTTTAGCTCTAAAAATCTCTCATTGGCTCATGTCTAGTCCATTTGAGCCAGTGAGTGCAAAACATAGCAGCTGCGAACGGACCCAATTTGCAGCCATGTGGGAGTGAACTCAAGTAATCTGGATGGGAAACACGGGTGAGACAGTTTTTGTTTTAGCATTTATGGGGCGCTCCTGCCAAAACCAGACCATTGTCAGCTGCTTAGGTTGCCTTGAGTTAAATCTAGCCCTGTTTATCATATTCTGTATGTACAGTAATACCCTACTCATTTATAGTGTACATAGAGAATTTATGTACTTTCACATTCTGTTTCCTCCTCAGACTAACATTTTATAATAAAAGACTCATTTCAAGCTACATTTACAGTAATACATCAATTATGCACTTCTTTCTACACAATTTTCTACATGTATTTATTTAGTAAATTGGTAGGTGAGCTTGTCTGTGGACCCTTTTCAGATATGACCAAGTCCAAAGATATATCACCTCTATAATGGTGATAAACAAAATAATAATGCATAATCCACAAATAATTATTATACCAGTACATGACAATTGCATAATAACAAATGTAGTACAACCACGCATGCACAGATGACACAAATAAATCTAGGTCCTACTAATACCTCAAAATTTGTCTCCTGTGATCCACTCTTGCAACTATTAAAAAGCATTAAAATAGTTAACTTCAATGCAAGAAACATATGTAACAAAGTTCTCAGGATTCAAGAATGGGTTATATCACTCATGCTGAATATGTTAGGAATGTCCTAGTTTAAATCTTATAAAGATGACGCACATTCTAAGATACTCTGCATTTATGCATTTAGGAAGTACTGAAAACTAAATAAGCTGGTGAGAAACTTATATGTACTCACATATCTATAAATGCAGTGTTCCACATCAATGAATCAGCATGCATTTCAATAACAGAAGCTAAGGGGACATTACTGTATCAAACTAAATTCATAAAGTTGATTTTACCTAAAATAGTTGGATGGCATCAACTAAAATTTTCAAAAGTTCAGCTCAGTTCTAGTATATATCTTGAATGAATATGCATTATCCAGAAAACTCTGAACATGCAAAAGCAGTTTTCCATGGATTAGACAAACAATAATGGAACAGGAGACCAACTAGAATAATACATGGGAAAAGACCTTTAGAAATGATGACTATTTCAATGAATAAAAATAAAAAGAATATTGACATTTTGTTAAAGAAACAAAAATAAAGTACTTCTCTGGACTACAAAGAAAAAAAAAATCTTAAAAACCCAATAGACTTTTGGAAAACCATAAATGCCATTCCAAGTCAATTGCACAATGGAGGAATCACTAGGCCTAAACTGTACACAATTTGTTGCAAAACATTTGCTATCAATTTCTCGTCCAGTCTTCAACTAGTTTGCAAAACAACAGGCACAAACTCACAAACCTATGGATGATATCTAGAATACCTATCATTATTAGTTTGCATGCAGATGCACAACAGTTGTAACAATGAAAAATACTATCTATTATAAAAAAATATGGCTCAGCTTGCAGTTACAACTGTCTGCTTACATACATAAAGAAGCTGGATCCACACATTGTTTTGGCAATAACACTTAGTAACAAGAAGTAACTGAAGATTGTGTTTCCAGAATATGGAAAGAAGCTAAGGTAATTCCTCTGTTCAAAATGATAAATCACACAAAACCAAAAAACTACAGACCCATAATCATTCTAACCCCACTGTCTAAGATACAGGAAGGTGTGATCCACCAAGAAAGAACGGTTTGTTTAAATAAATACAGCCTACTTACCCTCACTCCTTATGGATTTAGATGTGACAACAGCATCCAAACCCTGACCTCAGTGTATCTTTTTGGTTAAAATCAGAACGTCTAAAAAAATGAAAACAGTCGCTTTCATTGGAAGCTGTTCTTTAAAGAGATAAGCTGAAAATGGGAAATAGACAGTATGGATCTTCAGAAAGGAATGCTCTGCAAATTGTTCTAACCATCAGAATAAAAATGTTCACAAATAAATGAAAAGCTAATTTTGGATCACAAACATTGAAACAGAATATATCACTGAACTGGGTCTGGAAGAAGAATGATGCACTAAATCCTCCTCAGTGAATGCTTGGTTACTAGAAGCATATCCTCTTAGTAAGAACAAACTATGACATGGAGCTACAGTAACAGAATTTATTACATTTTGTCCAGGCTCAGCCCACTTTAAACTAAAAAAATGGCTCACTGAAAAAATTGGTGAAGTGTCATTAACTAAATTCTCCTGGGTCTTCATAGGTTCATAGGTTCATAGGTTCATACTAGGCTATCTGCCCTAGGGCATTTATAAGCCTAGCCAGAGAGTGTTTGGCTTTCACCACCCATTTTAAATTAATTTTGCTATGCCCTTTTTTGAGGTTAGTATACTGTGCCTCTGTCTAACAGTGACACAGAAGTGATAGCCGGGTAAACCCTCTGATCTCCCATCCACTCATCAAGATTCCTCTTGAAGAGAGTCAATGTGGGACTCTGCCTAACCTGGACTGGGATTTTATTCCAGAGTGAAGGGAGCCTCTGCATTATGAATCTGTCCCTCCAGCATGTCCTATTTATTTCAGTGCTGAGGTTCAAGTCTCGAGCGCATAGCTCGATGGGATTTGGATTTTCTGAGGTGCAGCATGTCCATTAATTCTGGGTTGGACATGGCTTTATACGTCAGGCACAGATCGCCTCTGAGCAGGCGGTATGCCACTGAGTAGAACTGGAATTTCTTTAACCGGGCAGCATATGGCATCTGTTTGAGCCCTTTGATCCTCTTGGTGAGGTACTTTTGGGGTCTTTCCAGTAGCTGCAGGTGTCTGGTAAGGTACATCCCAAAAGGGGCATTGTACTCAATTATCGGCCTGATGAGGGATGAGTAAAGAGGCACAATGACCTCCCCTGATCTAGATGTGAATCCCTTCATGATTAGGTGGGCTATATAAAATGTTTTTCTAACCACTTTGGCCACGTGGTTGTCAAATGAGAGATTGCTATCAACTTGGGTCCCCAGGTCCCTAATTACTTCTTCTGTACTTAATGGATTACCACCTATGTGGTAATTGCACTTTGTTTTTGCCAAAGGGGATGACTATACACTTTTTGGCATTTAGCTTGAGGCCATGGCTCTGGCACCAGTTGTCTGTTTCTATGAGGCCCTTTTGGAGGATGCTTATGTCGGCTGGAGAGTCGATTATGGCGCCCAGTTTGCAGTCATCTGTGAACTTGGTCAGCCACAGTCCTTCCGTGTTGGCCTGTACCACCGAGAAATATATACCGAACAAGAGAGATCCCAGGACTGAGCCTTGTGGGATGCCACTTGTAACTGGTTTGGAGTCTGACATGGCTCCAGCAATTCTAACCATGTGGGTTCTGTCCTTGATCCAGTTTGCAACCCATCTATTGACATAGGGGTTTATATTTAAGCTGGTGAGCTTATCTATAATGCCCGAGTGGGGTATTGTATCGAAGGCTTTTGCGAGGTCCAGGTAGGCTATGTGGACCACCTTCCCCTCGTCAATGGCCTTGGTGACTGTTTCAAAGAAATTGACCAGGTTTAAGAGGCAGGCTCTGCCCTTAACAAAGCCAAACTGGGTAGGATCCAGTGTCTGTAGGCCCCCAATATCTTTATTTATGAGGTCCATGATGATCTTTTCCATAGCTTTGCAGACCAAGCTAGTCAGACTTATGAGGCGATAGTTTCCAGGATCCGTTGAGGCACCACCTTTGTGGAGAGGGACCACTGTTGCGTCTTTGGGTACATATCCTGTAGTAAGGCTGAGATTGAACAGTAGTTTTATGTTTGGGTTTAGCTCTTCTTGGAGTTCATGGGACACCATCTGGTCCCATTGATGCTGTCTTTTTTCCTTTGGAGAGGGTGGCTCTTACCTGACCATCTGAGATGTCAGGGGGGCAGCACTCTGTTGGGATACATATTTGCCCTTTTGGTGGGGGGGGGGGTTTGCACTGAACCTGTCAGCTAGGATGTTGGCAATATCTGTGGGTTCGGTGTATTTTTTGTCATTTTGGACTAATTCTGAGCATATCTGGGAATTCCCACCCAGGTTCCTAACATAACTAAAGAAAGCCTTGTGATTATCCTTAGTGTCCTGTGCAATTTTTCTCTCAAAGATGGCCTTAGATGGTTTTATGAGTGCCCGTAGTGTTTCGCTAATACTGATCAGAGATGCCTTCCCTTTTTGGGATTTTGCTCTATCATGTAGTAGCTTCCTCCTTCTGTTGTATAGTTTGTTTAAGGACGTCTGCCTTTGGAGGATTGGGTCTTGGTTTTATTTGGGATTGCATGATCCATGCATTCCTGAAGGTATTCATAGAATGCGTTTATAAAGGATTCTGCGGTCTGGGCCGTATTTTCCACAGGCCCGGGGGCTTTGAAGGATTCCACCTCGGTTTTGAGGCATGTGAAATTTGATTTAGAGAAGTTTTTCACGGTGGTTTTCTGGGCAGGGGCTGGGGTCGGGATGTGAATATCCAGTGAGATTAGTGTATGGTCTGATCTTACCAGTGAGGGATACACTTCTGGTCTGGAGCATAGAGTCCCCATGTTGGTGATGATCAGGTCCAGTATGTTTCTTGTGGGAGTGGTAACAAGTTGTTCCATAGCATTTGAGTTTATAAATTCTAGGAACCTTTGGGCTAGGGTGTTGGAGCTAGAGTAATGCTCCCAGTCTATGTTTGGGTAGTTGAAGTCACCCAATATAATGGTGTTTGGAGAGACCTTCATATTTTCCAGTATTCTCAGGAAGGCTGAGTGGAGTTCCTGTGTTTGGGAGGGTGGTCTGTAGCAGGCTATAAACTGGAAGGCAGTTTTACCCACTGTTAGTTGCACATGGATAGTCTCTGATGCTTTGTGCTGTGCCACCAACCTGGAGGTGTGGGTATCTTTGACGAATATTGATACTCCCCCTCCTTTTGTGGTTCGGTCCAAGGTTTGGGGCCAAAAAGCATGGTATGAGGTATAACCTGGTAGTGCTGGGGAGCCTTGAACCAGGTTTCTGTTACTGCACAGATATCGATGTTCTCCATGCTAAGGAGAGTTTCGAGTGTGTGCATCTTGAGGTTCAGACTTCTGGTGTTGAGTAGCATTACTCTTAGTTTCTTATCCCTTGTGATACCTATGGAGGTGGGTTTGTCTTTTGAGCTTTGCCTAAAAATGGCACTATGGGGGTGACAAGAGCCTTTGCCAATATCCGAAAGCCCAGGGGTGACAGGTGCAAGCCCCTAATGAAGCATTGTGGCTTGTCGAGCATGTCATCCCAGGCTGACAGGCATTGGATCCTCTTTGAATGACACCAATACTTAAGCCAATTGTTGAAATTGATCATCTTGTCTTCATATTGTGGCATCATTCTTGGTGAGGGTAAGATGCTACTCAAGGTCAGGGTCATACCGGCCTGGGATACATGCTCAGAGAGCTCCTCTATGTCTTTTTTCATGTAGTCCAGGGAGGTACGTCTCAGGTCATTCACACCAGCATGGACAATGACTGAGTCATATTTGTACTTGCCTTGGAGTGACCTGAGTGCTTGTGCTATCTGGCGGATCCTAGCACCCGACAGGCAGCTCACCGTCACCTTCTCCTTGTTCAGCCTGTTGAGCGGGACATTGGTGTGCCTGACGATAGAGTCACCTATTACAAGTGTATCAGGTGTGTTGTTTAGCCTTAAGGGCTGTGACTGTTCGGCACATTGGCTTTGTGAGCTATGTGTTGCACGTGTTTTGTTTTGGGGTAGCGGTTGCTTGGGTGTCTGCTTTGGAAGTCTCTGCTGCTTAGGCAGATTTTTATTTAGAGCCTCCGAGTATGTTTTTGTGTGTTTATGTGTTTGGTTTGCTGTCGTGGTAAGTCTATGTGAGACTGGAATTGTAGTGAGTGTGGTTCCCTTCTCCTCCTGACTGGTTACGCCAGTACTGAGTTGAGAGAGCTTAGCCTCCAGTTTGGCTATATGGTTGCATCTCTCACATGTGTTGGAATTTGTTGGGAGGAGGACAGGGTTGTCTGTGTACATGAGGCACTTGTAACATTGCTTCAAGATTCCCAGATTCACCAGCTTGTCCGGAGAGGAGATTGACAACTGACCTTTGGACATGCTAGAATAGTATTGGGAATTCCTTTATAATTGAAAAAAAGGGCCAATGGGGAACAAGGTACTCAAGGGGAGTTTGTGAGCTTTTAATTTTTTAGTGCTGACTTATATAATTACTTTAGTGAGCAAGTGCCAGGTAACTTAAATGCAATGTGTTACAGGTAACTTAAATGCAAAAATGACAAACAGTAACTTTCTTTCAAGTGAAACAAGGAAATAAGTACAGTAAGCAATGCAGATATCACTAGGGATCCACAGAAGTGCTAAAAGGCTGCATTTTACGTGGAATTAGCGTTTCAGGGAAATAAGTAAACAACAAGCATACAAAAAAGCTAGATTCAGCAGGTCTGGATCTAGTCTATGCTACAGCAAACAAGGTATACCAATTTCAGTAAGAAACAGTTAGAATATGCAGGCACGATAAGCCTTTAACCAGAAATCCCCAGCTCAGAAGGGCAGAGTCCAGCCTCTCCTCCCACAAGAGTGCAGACCGCGATCCTTCTTAATGTAAAATAATTGGCCTGAAGCCCAAGTGCTTAAACCAGAACTAATACACTTTTAGAATAACAGACACTGAGCCCTCAATCAGCAGTTCCCAACTTAGAAGGATGTAAGCTACCTGTCCTTCCTTACATGTAACAGCATTTTAGCACATTGACTTAATACATTTAGTGTAAATGCCATATTAAGGTTATAGGTTTATAGTAATATACATGAGAACCAGGAGAACATTGAGATGCTTAGCCCAATTTTTGATTTTGTTCAGAACACTGTATGGTTAAGTGACAGATCACAGAGTAAGCAACTATTGTTTCTATAGCTACTGGTGCAAACATGGTGCTGTAGACAAAGATGATAAATTACACAGGAATACATGTATATGTTCGGATTAAATGTTTCACTGGAAAGCTGATTAAAATTAATAAGTATAGACAATAACAAAGTAAGAAAATGGAGATACTTTCAATCGTAACTTTAGTAATACAGTACAAAAAAGCCTATGCACATTTGATTTGGGTGACGTTAGCTTCACAAATCTAAAATTATATTAAAAAGTTCTGCACTCCCACTCCCATCACCATAACTATGGATATTTATTTAATTCCATAGTTTTCATTTTTTTCCCATTTTTGGTAAAATCAGGACTTGGCCAAAGTCTTGCTTCCTGAAAATAAAAACATTGTTTAATCCAAACTTTTCATCACAGATTTGGATTTCTCATGTTGTTTTTTTTTTGCATTAAAAGATATCAGTCATGTTACTCAAAATTAAATAAACAAAAAACATTATCACCACTGTGGAGGAGTGCTATTTACACACAGAAGCACAAATAAGAATTGTAAGTTATATGCAAGTTTGGTAAAAACACTAGCCATGTCATGTGAAAATACTGACAAATGTGTATTAAGGAAATGCTACACAAAACTACAATCTGATTGTATTAGACAATGTGTAAAAAAACAAAAAAAATGTGACTGAAAATTGTAAATGATATACTAAACTGCAAGGAGAGGGAAAGAGAGCGAATGAAAGACAATACTACCTTATGCAAGCAATGAGAACAGGAAAAGATCATCCATGCAATAAATGAAGTATAGACTACTATGGTCTAGAATGTATACAACCTCAAGACAATAAGGTTGCCCTCTTGCCATGTCAGTCATGTATATCAATAGAGCCATGGTAAGGATGTTCAATGGCATTATAAAAGTAGACAATTAAGTCTTTAAGCTATTAATAAACTACTTCCTGTAGCTCTGGGTACAACGTTTTCTTCCTTCTATCTCTGTTTCCCTACTGTGTGACTCCCTGCAGGTTACAGGCAATACTTCCTGTAAAGGGATACGTGTCCAGTGGGCTTATTTGGTTAACAAAATGCAAAACAACAAAAAGGCACATCACTTCATGAGATCAGAAATTAGAAAAGTGAAATCAAAGAATGGGAGTAGGATAAACACTAGATAAGGGAATGAACATAGCATGATGGAGGGCATATTATGTTTTATGTTTATTGTTTATTCTCTCTCTGTTATGCACAATATGCCAGGAATAGTAGGAGCACATCATTTATTTGACAACACTTTTAATGTGCTATTTCATCAAGGAAAAACATCAGTGAAGTTATGTTAAAGATTATAACATAAGAACAATATTAGGAACGTAAGCATGATGGCCAAAGGATGCTTAACCATGTACACCTTTAAGAAAAATAACTTAAAACTTCTTGCCTATCTTTTCAAGCACATAACAGTGCTTATCGCCAGAACTGAGCAGGGTTAACTTCAAGAATTGTGAGCTTTTGGATAAGGGATAATTCTCATCATTTGAGTCAGAGTGATCTCACATTAAATTTGCTTAGAGCTGAGGGGTGAGGGGTCGGCAGTGGCTTATACCAATGCAAAAACACCAATTCATGCTTTTATTAACATTGATATTTGTGTAGTATTGATATAATCTCTGCAGCTTTGTAGAGGATAATATTTGATGCTCTGTGCATTGAAGTAAAACCAATTTTAACCTATTATATATGGATATTACTTGTCATGGAAAATGAAAAGTATGGCCACCAAAAAACTGCAGATTAAGAAAGATCTAATCAGCAAGAATTTGTTTTGCTCTTTTTGGTTTGCTGCATGTGTAAATATTTGAAAGGTAATATACAGATACAGAAGAAGTATAGCAAAAAAATGCATACAAAAAAATAAAAATCAGATGGGCCATGATCAAAACAAGAAGACAGAAACAGGAGGAAGAGAGCAATTGATACAGTATTCAAAGCATCCATGGACTAATGCAAACAAGAATTCTTAACCTAAAATGTTATAGTACACAAACTGATGGTGGGGTGTTCAACTTTTAAAATAGAGGAACAGCATTACCTGGAGTCAGAGTGGGGCAGATAAAGACCTAACTAGCTTAAAGACCTAACTACCTTCTACAGTTAATCCAGTTATGAATTAAAAAATCAATGTGTCTACAGAATGAAGTAACGCATACTGTAAAGGAAATACCTATTGTTTATTAGAAAACAATAACTTTTTTTTCAGGTATAGTTCTAAGATAAGGAAAACACTGGATGATAAATGGCACCATTTATGCAGCATGAGACTTCCTAAAAATCTGATGAAGACAATGGAACTGAAATTAATAATCACTAGGATGTCTTTGGGAACAACAGCAAAATTACCAAGGGCTTCAAATGTAGCCCTGTTCTTAACACAGATTTCAGGTGTTTAAAACAAATAATTAAGAATAGGTCTATATCTATGAGTCAGGTAGGTTAAAATAAAATTAAGCATAATGTATACTGCCATTATTTTATATAAGTATATGGCTCACTTCATTGGATAACTGCAAGGACAATAAAATCATACATGCTATTTAACATAGATAAAAATAAGTACAAAAGAATTTGAACTCCCTGCAGACATGATTGATACAAAAGACAAATAAAGAAAACAGTTATTATAAGCAAGAGGGCAAGTTATAAAGCAACTATATAATGTAGGAATTTAAACCAGAAAAATAATGTAAATAATTTTTCATTCATTTTATTGAATTATTATCAACAAGTGTTCCATAAATGAGGACATAACCAGAAAATGCACATAACGTTATGTTAATATGTCAAGCTATCTGACTAGGTATTACCCAGAATCAATTGAGAAAAGTAATAAACAAATAGTTTGTTGTCATTAGTCATGTTGGATTCTATCTTCCTCTAAGGTCAAAACTGGAAACATTTCCCAAATTAACAGTTTTCATTGTCTGATCACTAAACAAAAGTTAGCATTCACTTTCACTGTGGCTGAGGAAACTTTTATAATTTGAAGCAAAATATATAGTGGTGATTATTCTCAAGAAAGAGTATGCTTACTGCAATATTAACTGACAGAGAGAGAGAAAGGGAGAAGGAAATACATGGAAGATCCAATCCACCCTCCATTTGAGGAGGAGCCATATTGGCTTGCATTATTCAAGGCTATTTCCCCACCAATAACAAGTTACTGGTTTTACTTTTTACTCTGGCTTATATGAGTCAGTAGTAAGGTATGGGAAGGTGGGAGAGTAGTGTACAAATCAACACGGCACATACTATTCAATACTTCCTTTTATACAGCTTTATTCCATCTCCCCAGTGCCTGCCAGCCAAGAGATCAGTACCTCTGTGAATGCAGATCCCCCAAAATGCCCGGTTCCAGGTTTTTCTAGCATGCCAGCTCTGTTGCAAGATTATTACTGTCTGAGCCCTGTTTCACCATTAATGATCACTTCCCTTTTGATGCTTGTACATATATATATATATATATATATATATATATATATATATATATATATGATTGTACTTAAAAATATAAAATCTGCTAAATCAAATGATCAGCAATGGAAAGCTGACATGCCTTTGCTCAGGGTCTGAGAATAACCTTGGAGCATGCAACTATTAAAATGTCTTTTTTGTAGGAGGGCTATGTTCCCCTTCTTAACCCTCACTCCTAGGGGAAAAGGAATTGTTGATTTTGCACACCTGTCGACCATTTGTTTTGTCAACGGAAGTGTGTACACAAAACAAGGCTGATATTCAGCAATGTCAACAACTGAAAATGAATCCAATATATATGGCTCTAGGTCATAAATTGAAAGTTCAAAATTCTGAAACCTAAATGATCTAAAACTGAAATTATCTAAAGCATTTTTAATGCAGAACCCCTCATACTACCTGCTAATTGTGTATACCAATTCCAAGATTGCACAATAGTGGAAAATGGGCAAATTCCTATCTTTGATATTTTAAATAAACAAAATAATACATACCTATTTATCCTTAAAATCTGCCTTTACACATTCAAGTGGTAGTCACCCTTCATAGGGTGGGCACCACATAGTAATGATACAAATAAAATGCAAAACCTCTTAAACCAATCAATAAACCAAAAACATTCAAAACTGAATAACATTTTTTACTAGAAATAAATAAAATAAATCATTCCATCTGAAAATTAAATCTGCAAACAGAAATACTCTTGCACAAGAATAGAAAATTAAACATTCAAAAACATATGCAACTTTCATACAGTCTCTCTCTACTATCTAAACTAAAAGTTATGCGTCTATCTAAAATATATACTTTTCTTTACTTACGCTGGCTTTTCATTTCAATATATAAAGTTTAGACTCCTTACAAACCATACAGCTTGAGCTGTGTCTCCAAGGGTATTTTCAGCACAAAAAACAGCAGCTCTTTTACCTTCTGTAACTCCTGTAATGTCTGAATTAACAGTCATTTGTTCTATTTATAATGTCTCAATCAAGATATTCTGTTTCTTTATCTTGAATTTGAATGATACTCTTCCCGTTTCCATAGTTGTACCATTGAGGGAGTATACAGACCTAACTAACTATTGCCCAAATAAAGTATTATTATCATATGACTTAGCCAAAATCTTAAAGCAGCTTTAGACTTTGCAATAATACCGACATTTTTAGAGTCCACTAGCAAGGCATTATTTCATTTTTAACTTTAGCATATTATTACAGTGGCAAATGCAGTTTTATACCATTGTATACATTCTCTTTCATATGGAAAAGTTTACTGAAATGCAAGGACAGTGTAGCTTCTTTTACTATTATATTTTAAACAGTTATTATTAGATTTTACTAGATTTTATTTGATTCAACTCCGATACATATAAGACATTTTGCATAGACTTTCTTTTTGGAAAAAAAGTAATTTTCCAATCATCACAGTTCTCCTGGCTAATGCCTGCATATAAATTCAGTTTACTATTGTTTTGGTGATTAAAATAATTTTGAATTCTTAATTAATAAGTCCATAAGATTGTAAGCCAACAATGATGAGGACCACAGAAATGAACAATATTGAATATCAAATCTCTTAACCTGCACGACACAGAAACAAGTGCTAACATGGGTCCATAAGGGAGTAAGGTCTGGTTGTTTGCTCCTTTTGCCCTCAACATTTTCAGCTTATGATCTCTTGCTCTTATTATTCCAAAATTTGACATTGTTTCAATTGCTAATACAATAGCAAACCTATAAATTCATTGAGTCTGTTTCATCTTGGCATTGTTTATAGCTCAAACCATTACATAATATCTATTAGACACCAAGAACGGAGGTTCTTATTTCCATCTGCCAAATGTGCCATGTGCCATATTATCTAAATACTAAATATGCCCTTCATTACAAAAATATGGTCATGTGCATACATTCAAAACACATAGCAGCCACTAACTGAATACATTTCTTATGCTCTCATAGGAGGCAAAAACTTTCAGAATATTGGCAATAAAGCGTAATTCCTTCTGGGTCAGAATTTTAATAAAAGACCTTGCAATATCTGTTTACTCTGTTTTTAGCTTAAAATGAGGTTTGGGCACAAACCAATTTGTCATGGGACATCTTTGATGTTAAGTGAGTAAGTGCAGGGGTAGACTGGGGTTGGGAAAGGAATTAAGCAGGGATTGTTAGTTTAGTATGAAGTAAACTGGGTAGATAAGGGTTAATTTTGAAGGAAGGAGTGAGGAAGGGAGGTAGATGCAGGGTGGGGCTTAGAGTAGTTTGTGTGAGGGTAGTTGGTTTAGGTAGCACATTTTGGTGTGATTTTGTTACCCACCTATCCCTGCCTCTTTTTTCCTGGAGTAAGAATGTTTGATTTCTGTGTCGAGGGGTGCTTAGTCAGAGAAGAGAGGCAAGCTTGTCCCTCTTCTGTTCCTCCTCTAGTGTTTGGTTTGATGTAAGGGAGTGTGGGGGTGAAAATGAGTGGTTGGACTTTGCTTGATGTTTAAGCATAAGTGAGTGGGGTGAGGATGCTGCTTATATGGGCAGGGTGAATGGAGGTACTTTGCCCTGATGACTGGTTAAAAGAAATTCTCTTGTGATTAACAAACAAATTTAAATGATGCAATAAAGAATAAAGTTATGATGCAATAAGTTATGTTGTGTATGATTTCAATAAAACATCATCAAAGGTCCATGTTGGTGTGTTGCCTTTTCATTGGGAACATGACAAACAAGAAATTGTGAAAAAATGATAATGTTTATGCTTACTGTAGTTAAAACAGCAGTTTATAAATATTTGCTTGAAATGATCAGTATTATATATGATTGCAATTCTATGTCATCTGATTTATTGCTTTTATTAAACAATAATTGAAAAAGAAGCCTATTGTAACTAAGAAAATAAGTTTAAACCCAATTGAAAATTTGGAGATTCATTAACATCATATGACACTGAAACAGCAAACTACAAATTCATCAGTATGTTTGTTAATATGTGTATATAATGTAGTTTTTCCTTTTCTCCTCACTAGAATTGTTTATTGATCCATTGTCATATTGTAGTATTGCTATTAACTTTCATCTTAATAAATGTTGTTATGGTAAACGTATTTAATACAGTGCAGATTTTAACATTCATAATTTCCATGTATGCTTTAAATGTTTCAGGGCATCCATTTTAGTTTGTTGACCATATAACACTGTCATGCTTAGGAGTCTAAGACAGATTTGCATATACAAATTGTTTTATATTAACAGTACTGTCACTAATGAATTTCATATTAGAAATGAGGTATCATTACATTAGCACGTGCCAGCAAATTAAGTAAAAATGTTATATAGGTACCCATATTAATTTACCATTTGTTTTGCATGTAACCATTTTGCATTGGAAAACTAACAGCAAAATTATTAGATGCATTTGTTCTCATAATACTGGTTGTGTCATTAGGCTAATTTACTTAAGGCTAAGATTTTGGAATTAAATTGTCTTCAAAACAAATAAGGGATCTGTTTCAAGAAAAATTGCAGCTACAGCAATTCCAACAGTTATAGACAGAGTTAGTAGTTTTAAAAATGACCTTAACATCTACTGCCTACATATATCACATGTCAAATTATGCTTAAAGCCATTTGCTCTCTAATAAGTCATGCATGTGTCTATGTATCCTGGCATCTGTCAGATTCATCACATTGTTAAAACATACCTTAAGGCAAATAGGTATCCCAAACAGCTGAAAGACTTCAAGCAAAAAGCAAAGTACCAACGAAAAACAGCAAAAAGTCCACTGTTCAATGAAGCTCGATTTAATAAAATCACAGTAAAAGCTTTTACTGTGATTTTATTATATCGAGCTTCATTGAACGGGTGGACCTGTTGCTGTTTTTCATTGTTAACACATACCTGGCAATTCAATAAACTTTATGTAAGCTTCATGCGAAGCCTGCATGGAAGTTATGTGTTTGCGTGCTGCTCAGCAATGCTAATTACAAATTTTTGCTGCTCTCCACATTTAAACATAAATAAGCATAGTTTCATGGCTAGCAACAGTGTTGCCAGCCAGAAAATCATGGAAAGCAACATGGATAGCAGCAAACATGTAGACCTGTTTATCTACAGGCAAACTAGGTGTGCATGATTGCACAGAATGCCACAATGATTACCAGATTAATAATATAGCAACAATGTATATGGTCCAAACACATTACAGGGCAGTGTATACAGTGGGAAGTATTGTGGAATGTCATTTCAGGCATCCTGTACAAACTTAGTGTAAATGCTCTGTAATGGTACATAGACTGCCATTTAAAATACACAATCAGGGGAAGTCTGTGTATTGAATAGGGGTGCACAGTTGAATTGTAGGAATGAACACATGGAAAAAGCACAGGTAAAACTTGTTAATGTACAGCAGAGGAGGACATTTAAATGACAGTTGTAGCAGGAACACTAATCACATATCGACATGATACAGTACAGACTGCACAGTAAAAATGTATATTATGTGTCTGTCATACAAGGTGACAACAATGGAGAAGGATGTCTTTGTGATATGAGCATCCAGTCATGTACAATGAAGAGGACATCTATCAGGGATGTTATCTACACTAGGGGTTAGCTGCATATTGTGAAGCTGTGCAAAATGAGTTGTCTGAATATAACTGTAATGTCAGCAAAGTTCTTTACCAAGTGGGATATATAGTTACAAGCTCGTGAACAACAGTAAAGTGAAGCATGAACAATCATGGACAATACCAGAATAATACCACCATTAATCCCATGTCCCTGACATAACATACGTGATTGTGAATGATGATATTTCTTCTGCACTAACACTTGTACAACTATTATGGGATGTCAGCAATTTATGAGGCTAATTAAGCATACCATCCTGACACTGCAAAATCTGCTGGAAGTGTCAGGAGGGACACTGCTATACCTGTATGTGAAATTATGAACTCTCCAGACTAGTTGATAGGTGTACATGGCATATATATATATATATATATATATATATATATATATATATATATATATACACAGCACAATCCACACTGTCACAAATGTAACTCATGCCATCAATTTTGGCAAACAGCTATGTGTGTACTGTGTGTGTCACTTACTAAGCAATCTACAACAGGACCTAGCAGACCAAATTACTATTCTCTTTCACCATAACCTGAGAACTGGCTTGGTTCCAGCAGAGTAGAAAACAGCAGCAGTAATTTCCAAGCACAAAGGTGGACCATCATCCATCCCTAGGAAACATGGACCTATAAGTCAAACCACTCTCACCTGTAAGGCCATGAAAATAATCATCATGGACCTTATCAACAATGACATAGGTGACCTTCAAATGCAAGATCCACCTCAACTGGGCTTTGTTAAGGATAGTTAAAGGTAGATCATGCTTATTTAACATAACAGACTTCTTCAACAATGTCACCAAATGGCTGGTTGACGGTAAGACAGTCCATACTGCCTTTGTTGATCTGGCCAATGATTTTGACACAATCTTCCACTCAGTTATCATTGAGAAACTCTCCCAGCTGAGAATTAACCCTTACATCAGTAGATGGTTTGCCAATTGGCTCACTGACAGAACACATACTGTGAAAGTTGGTGAATAAACCTCTACCAGTAAAGCCGTGACCAGTGGCATACAACAAGTATCTGTTCTGCACCTTTTACTGTTTGGAATCTATTTCTTGGATTTCCAGGCTAAAGTGTATGGCCTTTGGCTTACAAAGTTTGCTAATGACTGCATATTTGGTGCAATCACTGAGTCCACCAGCAATGTTCACATTTTACAGGAGGGGCTAACACGGACAATTGATCGGTGCCAAAGCCACACTGACTACAAAGAAATGCAAAAATGTGTCATTATATTTCCCTTCCACAAAGTGGAATTCCCCATTAATTACAGCATTGACAACACCCCCCCCCAAGGTCAAACCCAGTGATGCAATATCTGAGAACAAAGGTAAATAGCAATGTGATATTTGACCACCAAGTTTCCACAGTTGCAAGGAAAGCCTTTTATGTTGTGCCATCATATCCTGGTGTGAGGATGTTATAACATCACTATACTTGAACCTCATCAGAATACTAATAAGAGTACAATGTTTCCTTTTGCATGTACCTCATACTTCACCTGCAACAGCTGGAGAGACCACAGGGGTTTCCTCAACAAGAAATTACAGTGCCTACAAACCATGCCATGATGTGCATGGATAGACTGGAAGCCCTGTCACTGTACTCTGCATTGTATAGGATGAGGGGACTTGGGCCTGGCCTACAGACCAGTCTCTGACCCTGCCCCAATGAAAATGCTTCACATCCACAAATCTGACACAAGAGTCACTTGCTTTATGGATCTTAACTAGATGACATCAGCAGAGTCTGTTGACAGGAAGATTGTAATAGCAGTGTCCGACATGTAGAAGTAAAAGCAGCGTCTGACATGCTGGGGTAAAATGCTCTCTCTAATGTCAAAAAAGTGTACAAACACACACACACACACACACACACACACACACACACACACACACACACACACACACACACACACACACACACACAAAAGAGTTGACTGCAGGGGCAACAGAGCCTTTAGATATCTCACTACATTGACTAGAGACCTCTGTATTTAATGCAAGTGCCACAGCATAAGTCTGACTTGGTGAGCATCGGAGAACACTTTATAAGTGAAGACATCACCAGTGTCTGGGGAGAGGAAGATGGCAATAGCAGTGTCTGACATGCTGGTGTAAAATGGTCTCTCTAATGTCAAGCAAGTTCACAAACAAGCCCAGTTAACTGTAGTGAGATTAGAACCCCTACCCATCTAAGTACACTGCTTACAAAACTCAATACTTTATGCTAGATCCAAGGCATGAGTACAACTTTACATAGCTGTAGGACAATTTGTAGTGGATGACATCAGCAGAGGATGTTGGAGAAAAGACGTTGGGTGGCCTGAACCAAATGGATGTGTAAGCATGCACAATTGTCAAAATACTGGTGCTCCATGCATTTGGAGTGGTAACTGCAGGATACACACTTATGCTATTCTGACTAGACAGAAACACACACACACACACACACACACACACACACACACACACACACACACACACACACACACACACACATGCACCAGTTGACTGAAATCAGATTAGAATCCCTACCTATCTAAGGAAATGAACTAGAGAACTCAATACTTTATGCAAGCACCACAGCGCAATTTTGACTTTTATAAGGCTGCATGACAACTTATAGTGGATGACATCAGCACTGGATGTTGGAGAAAAGATGCTGGGAGGCCTGCATGAAATAGATAACTAGCCATGTCCATGTCCAACTGTCAAGATATTAAAGATCTGCATGTTAACAAATTGATGAGTGTGCAATGTGTAGTGATTTGTGTTGTGTTTCCAATGTCCAGGTATAATTTAAGAGGCAGCTTTACAAACTGTATGCAAACAGGTGTCCACATTACTACAAGTATTGAAAATCTGAATGAGTATTGTCATTAAGAAGATATGCAAGGTATATAAGAAAGGATTTGTTATTTATTTCTGTAGTGTAGTTGATATATTTGTGAACAAGTACTGAAAGACCAAATATGTAGTGCATGGGGGGTGGTAACAGATGGCTGCACTGTAAATATGTGTTATTTTCTTAGATAGTGCCTTCCTTTTGTTTATATTTTCATATGTAGTTTCATGGCATGAAGACTAAATGGACAGTAAACAAAAGTAATACAGTGGTATTGTCCAGTTTGCATAGCACACTGCCAATCCGAGGGTTTGTGAGATGGATGTCAAAGGGTTTGCAGATGCGAGATACACATTTACATTACATTCTCTGCATGTAGTTAAGTGTTAAGAAACCATGGGGCTTATTGATGAAATAATGAGAGGTTTGAGTGTATGAAACACACCTGCTGCTTAACTGACTCTGTGACAGCAGGTATAAATGCATTGACGCATTTCTTTTGGAGCCCAGACAATTTAGGGTTCTATTCCAAGTGTATGTAATAGTTTTAAATACATGGTGGTAATGCAATGAAATAATTAATTTATACTACATTCACTGTATGTTAGTGTGTGTTATCTTAGCCCAGCATGTTTAAGCTACATTATACAGAGGTAACTGCACCAATGAAGAGTTGATCACTGTCGTTTGGTATTACAATGTACTTCTACAATGTCAAAATGATTCTTTGTTGTGCAGCATGATCAAATAAAAGTAAATATAGTAAAACCTTTTCTATCCATCTTTAAATTGTCATTCATAAAACACTTTTTAAACAGATAAAAACTTTGCTTTACAATCTCAAAGCTTAATACAGTGTATGTGTTCTATAATATTAATGTGCTCTACACTAGTTTTATTTATGCCAGCACATTGTATTTAAGGTGTCTTATACCTTTAAGGAGACATGATGTCATGGTCACTATAAACAGAAGCAAAGGGGCAGAGTACAAACCATTTGAAAAAGTGTTCAAACCTTTGGAAACGAAAAGCGTTTTACTTGTGTTGTTTTAATTAACCAAAAATATTGAAGTTGGTATCGCTTAATAAATACTTTTTACTTCAAGCAATACAGAGTCGCTGGTGTTTGGATATAAGGTTTACATCACTTGGATACAAGCGCAAAGAAAGGAAATTTTGTCAGGTACATTTGCTATACTTGGTCTATTTTACTGCAGCTATTCCAGGCCTTTTGGTTTTTACAGTTATTGAGTTTGTCAGTTATTTGATGAAACAAACATGCCTCCATTGGAAGCAGTGTTTGCATTTGGAGGCATGCAAATGCAAACACTGCCATTGGAGGCATTTTAATTTGCAAAAGTAATTTTCAAGCCCTCTCAGATTATTTATATATGTGGCATTGTCAAAGGAAGTCGACACTGATTCTTTAACCATACCTGAGCAGCGGTGTGCAAATAGCAGGTTAGTGTCCACACGTAAAATCTTGGAAAAACGATCAGTACCTCTGTTACTGTACAAATTACCAGGTACATAGACCAAGTTCAGGGCTAGATCGCATCCTTCTGCCATGCTTGCAAGGGGAGCCACACAAGACCAAAAACAAAGCAAAATGTGGTAAAGTTCCCACAAGGAACCAACTATGCCTCAAAACAAAATAAATATGTGAAATAAAACATAACCGCAGCAGAAACATGGCAGAGTACTATAAGAATGGCAGAAATCAATCAAATAAAAACAAATAAAATGATAAAAACTCCAGTAACTTTAATGAACAATGAAGGTAAGCGCTTTCACACCATAAGATGCTTCTTCAGACCATAATAATACAATAAAACAGTCTCAATACATTTAAAGATGCTCAAATTCAGTGGCACTAATAAGCAAAATATGGTTAAAAACAACCAATCATACAATGCAAATAATCTTTCAGGTCATTTGAATAAATCCCTAGATTTCAAGAGTGGCTTTAGAGAGACCTTGCCATTAAGGCCAGGCTGCTTATCAGCTTGAAGCCTGACAGTCCAATACAACCTCCTGCTCTCTGCATAATTCCTAAAGTTTCACATCTGTAAGCTACATTCAATCTTCTCTATCACCATAAAATTAAAAGCATGTGAGCAACCAAGCTCCATAACATGCTTGGCAAGAGCACTTTTGCTGTCACTCATATGAATACTATATAGGTGATCCTTGATCCTCTCAAAAAATGGGCAATTAGTCTTAGCCACATAAAAACAAGTATATGCCTATAAATCACATTATGGGGCTCAGTAAACTGCCACAACTTTAGAACTATAGGTGATACCAGACATGGAGTGAATAAAGGCATTAGATGTATCAATATAGGTCCAGAAACTTCATCTATTGCAGCAATGGGTGCCTAAAATAACCAGACCATCTTATGGAGATACATAGCTGATCTTATAACATGAAGGGACTTCTTATTCTTATATTGTATCATAGGCTTACCCTCTACTATATTCTTAATACGATCATCAGTGGTCAAAATAGACCAGTTGGACTTGATGATCTGACAAATGTCTCTTATATCACTGGCATATGAAAAAGTAATGGGGACCATTGCATCGTGTGCACTCCCATCAGGCATGTCTCTCCTCAAAGGGATCCCATCAACATCTGAGAAATAGGGTCTGGCCATATTAGACCTAAGACCCATTACCTCCCTGCTCATAAAATCCACTTCCTTATGTTTATAGCCCATATGTATAAGATGTCAAATCATTAACAAAGCGTTTGTGAGTATTATTGAGACCAAAACCCGCATATACTGTTTACTATGTTTCTGTAAGTATAATTCTGCTTTCTGGTCTTGGGTGGCCTTTACTTTGCAATAAGACACATACACACATGAATGTATAAACAAGGACCTGTCATGTTACACCCATTGATGGTTGAAACCCACATTCTATATATCTATATTTATAAATAATTCATGACTATGTCTGAGATGCACTTATTATTTGGCTATAAGGACCAGTGGTAAAAAGCACCACTGGTCTCTGAAAACACAAACATCAATGATCCTGTCTCTTATGCATAGGTTTGAATACCACAGTGTAAAAGTCACCTTTATCAGTATATAAAGCCAAAGCAAACTGTGTCAGGTCAAATGTTCTTCTCCCAGTGCATGTCTGCAAAGTTAAATCTACCAAATGCAGTTACAGCATCCTTGCAAACTAATGTCAAGTATCAGATTAACCTTCCAATTTACAAAACTGCTTTCATCTCTATGGCACTATTGCTCTCAACTTAACATTGTGCTAATAAATGTGGTTGCATCCTTGCCCAGGCATTGTTCTCCAATAAACAAATCAGATCTATGAGTGGACGAGATAATATGCATTGGTGGGAAAATACTTCATAATTGTCTATTGCTTGGGAATGACTGTTTTCAGTGATTCCATATCTAGGTTTAGATGAGAAGGTGACCAAGGTTTGGGGCATGACTGGCATGTTCAGGAATCCAGAATGCTTGGTATTCCTGAGGACTGTAAAGCATCACTGGCAAAGGCCCAGTACAAGTCTGTCCAGGCTTAAGAAAAGGATTAGTCTAGCCAAGGTTGTATACAGTGGGTCTGGCAGGTGGTGTACAGGAGAACAGTGTAGACACCACTTTCGGTAATGACCTAAAATGTGCAAGACTGATAGGATTCTGTACTGTGAAATAATGAGAAAGTTCAGTTGTTATCAAAAAATTACTTACACAGTTCCTTAAAGTGGCAAGGACAACATTGAGCATAGTATCAACAGAGCCTCAACTGATCTGTTCATAAACAGCTCTGTCAGATAACATTCAATGAAATGGAATCTTTATAAAATAAATAATCCATGACAACAACAGCACCCCCTTATCTGCTGGCTTAGTAACTACACTGGTATTGTTGCATAACTCATTCAAGGCTGCTTTATCTATACTTGTTAAATTATAAAACCTACATTTAGGACCCCTCAGTCAAAGAAAACAATTCAAATAAATCTAATTCACATTTTGTGCAGAAAGTCTCAAAAACTGTTGTCTAGAAACAGCTTATATGGCAAAGGGGTGTGTTGCTCTGACTGTAGTACACAGGGTCCCGGGTTCAAAACTTGGCAGTAAAATACATGGTGGTAACATAAAATTTCCACCCCCCCCCCCCCCCACAAAGGTAACCACCATGAAAAACTTCTCCAAAGCAAGCTTTGGGCTCCTAAAAAGAGAGGTGGTGAAATTCACGGCACCCATGCAAATGGAGAATAGTTGCATGACTGCCGAATCATACACCAATGCACTGTAAGAACATGTACACAAATGCATGGATCTTGCCATACCCAATAGAACCGAGATGCTCTCCTCCAAAAAAAGGAAGCCAATCTGGTGGTCCCCTGCCATAAACAAACTCTACAACAGAAGGAGAAACTGATGCGGAATAAGGTGAAGTCCCAAGAATGGAAAAACTCCCTTATCAGCCTCAACAAAAAGTTGAGATCCATCATCAAAACCTCTAAAGCTAGCTATGAAAATAAAATTGCAACAGATAGTAAATACAACCTCAAGGATTTCTATAGTTATGTAAAGAATCTCCACGGCAATACCCAGATTTGCTCTGAGCTACTGCACAATAGTATCTCCTATACCGAGAACAGATATTGCCAGTATACTGGCCAATAGATTCAGTGCCAACTTTACTCCTCTCCCCCCAAAGGACCAATCACAATAACAGTAGATTATCAGGCACCCAGTATTACTGCTGCACAGGTTAAAACAGCACTGTCCAAGGCCACAAATACAGCTTCTATGGGACCTGACAATATCCCTGTCTGTGTTCTACATGAACTACAGAGTGAACTGGCACCTCACATGTGTGCCTTGTTCAATCACATCCTCACCTCAGGCTTTGTCCCTACCCAATGCCACACTGCTATAGTCATCCCTCTCCACAAAGGAGGACCGACTACAGACAATGGGAACTATCGCCCCATTAGCCTGACAAGTCTGATATGCAAATCTATGGAACGCATCATCATGGACCTAACAAACAAGGATATAGGGAATGTCCAAACTCTGGATCCCACACAGTTTGGCTTTGTGAAGGGTAGATCATGCCTTCTCAACTTGGTCGAATTCTTTGAGTCAGTCACCAGAGCTATAGATGAAGGCAAGGTGGTTCATACAGCCTACCTTGATCTGGCCAAGGTCTTTGATACCATTCCCCACTCAGGAATCATAGAAAAACTCACAAAGCTAGGCATCAACCCCTATATCACTAGGTGGGTTGCAAACTGGCTCACAGATAGAACCCACAGTGTGAAAGTAGCTGACTCTAAGTCAGACTGCTGACCAGTCACGGGTGGAGTCCTACAGGGATTGGTACTGGGTCCTCCCTTATTTGGTATCTACTTCTCAGAAGTCCAGGCCAACATGAAGGGACTCTGGCTGACAAAGTTCACAGATGATTGCAAGTTGAGTGCCATTAGTAACTCTCAAGTGATGTTGACGTCCTTCAGAAAGGCCTCACTTAGACCAACGACTGGTGTCAGAACCATGGCCTTAAGCTCAATGCCAAAAAAAGTGTCGTCATCCCCTTTGGAAAAAACCCAGTTCCCATGAATTACCACATTGATGGTAGTCCACTGAACACAGAAGGCATTATAAGAAATCTGGAAACACAGGTTGACAGCAACCTCTCTTTTGACCACCACATTGCCACTGTGGTCAGAAAGTCCTTCTATGTGGCACATCTCATTACTAAGGGCTTTGCATCTAGGAAGAAAGAGGTCATTGTCTCTCTGTACTCTCCCCTCATTAGGCCAATCATCGAGTACAATGGCCCATTTGGCATGTACCTCACTAGACACCTACAACAACTGGAAAGGCCACAAAAGTACCTCACAAAGAGGATCCTAGGCCTTAAACACTTGTCCTATATGGACAGACTCAAAAAACTTCAACTATTCTCTGTCTCATATCGCCTACTTAGAGATGATCTCTTCTTGACTTACAAAGCCATGGCTAACCCGGCTCTATTAGAAATGCTACATCTAAAGAAATCCCAATCCCTCCACACCACACGCTCCAGAGACCTCAATCTCATTACCACAATCAACAGAATGTGCTGGAGGGACAGGTTCATAACCCAGAGACTGCCCATGCTATGGAATAGACTTCCCATTTATGTCAAACAGAGTACCTCACTGGCCCTCTTCAAGTGAAATCTTGATGAGTGGATGGGAAATAGAAAATTCACCCCGGAGATCACTCCGGTGGCTCTACTCAACAGAGGCACTGGGAACTAAGGTCGGGTGGCACGATGCCAGGGTAATCCTATGGGCTAGGCTTCTAAAGGCTCCAGGGCCATTAGCCTTGTACACACCTATGACCCTATGAACCTATGAACTGGGTCAAAAACCGTCTGAAAAACACTGGGTTTCTTAAAAACATGCTGACCCAAGTCATTTGAAAATATCGTTCTCAGCATCACCTTTCTGCAAAACATTCTTAAATCAGTAACAATGTCAGCAAAATTTGAGCGCTGTGCCAGAATATAATTCAAACACATTCCAATAAGGATAAGTGTGAAGCAGTTAATACCTTGCTGGAAATATTTAGTATTTCGGACTCATTGTCCATTTCTGAAAATGATTCAACATTGTGGATTGCCACCAATTCACCTGCTGCCCTTCTCTTTCTCCTACCGCTCAGTGATCTCTGTTTGACATCCAATCCTATTTGCTTCACTGGCAGAGAGAGGGTCAAATTGGAAAAAAAAAAAAACTGCTGTGTTGTATTTATCCTTCTATGTACATCTAGTTGGTGTAAAGTCAATCCTTCCTGAGACTGAAGACCAATCAAAACTGGAGCCTGTGGAGGTGTGCATAAAGGCTCATTGTCATTGGCTGCATATCTCATAGCCGGTTCAGCATTATCAGAATGCTGTTCACCCTTATTTATGTTCATAGCCACTGAAGCTATTGCTCTTATATTGGTGCTAGTATGTAGTCAGGAAAAAACATGGCCATTCTGAAAATTAGTCAATCAGAGCTCACTTTCTAATTTCTTAAGTTTCTGTGTCCTGAGCCAAGACTCATATATAGAAATACTGTCCAATATTTCATCAAACGCAGTAAGACAAACATCTTTAGGGAAGTCTTTCTGCAGTTTCTGCCATTTTATAAGGATGTTATCACACAGTTCACTCTCATAAGGTTTGAAAAAATCAATGAGGAGCCATATACAATTAAAACTATGCTCCAAATTGAGCTGTTGCCATCTCCTTAACAAATCTGTATAGGTATCTCCATAGGTGGGCATTTTTCAGATTCATAACCCTCTCGGTATTATTTGATGAAACAAACATGCCTCCATTGGAGGCAGTGTTTGCATTTGGAGGCATGCAAATGCAAACACTGCCATTGAAGACGTTTTAATTTGCAAAAGTAATTTTCAAGCCCTCTCAAATTATTTATAAATGTGGCATTGTCAAAGGAAGTCGACACTGATTCTTTAACCATACCTGAGCAGCGGTGTGCCAATAGCAGGTTAGTGTCCACATGCAAAATCTTGGAAAAACGATCAGTACCTCTGCTACTCTACAAATTACCAGGGACATAGACCAAGTTCAGGGCTAGATCACATCCTTCTGCCATGCTTCCAAGGGGAGCCAAACAAGAACAAAAACAAAGGAAAATGTAGTAAAGTTCCCACAAGGAACCAACTATGCTTCAAGACAAAATAAATATGTGAAATAAAACATAATGACAGCAGAAACATGGCAGAGTACTATAAGAATAGCAGAACTTAATCGAATAAAAACAAATAAAATGATAAAAACTCCAGTAACTTTAATGAACAATGAAGGTAAGCGCTTTCACACCATAAGATGCTTCTTCAGACCATAATACAATAAAACAGTCTCAATAGATTTAAAGATGCTCAAATTCAATGGCACTAATAACAAGCAAAATATAATTAAACACAACCAATCATACAATGCAAATATTCTGGCAGGTCATTTGAATAAATCCCTAGATTTCAAGACAGGCTTTAAAGAGACCTTGCCACTAAGGTCAAGCTGTCTATCAGCCTGAAGCCTGACAATCCAGTACAACTCCCTGCTCTCTGCAGACTTCTAAAGTCCCCCATCTGTAAGCCACATTCAACCTTCTCTATCACCATAAAATTTAAAACATGTGAAGAACCAAGCTCCATCACATGCTTGGCAAGAGCACTCTCATATGAATACTATACAGGTGTTCCCTGATCCTCTCAGAAAATGGGCAGTTAGTCTTACCCACATAAAAACAAGTACATGACTTGCATGTAGCTAAGTAAATCACATTAGGGGTTCAACAATCTGCCACAACATTAAAACTAAAGGTAATACCAGACTTGCGGTGAGTAAAAGCATTAGATATATCAATGTAAGTGCAGAAACTACATCTCTTGCAGCAATGGGTGCCTGAAATAAACAGCCCATCTTTTGGAGATACATAGCTGATCTTGTAGCATAACTGTCATTTAAGGGACTTCTTATTCTTATTTTGTATCAAACGCTTACTTTCTACTTATTTCCTAATACGATCATCAATGATCAAAATAGAACTGTAGGACTCGATGGCCTCACAAATGTTTCTTATATCACTGGCATATGAAAAAGTAATGGGGACCATTGCAATGTGTGCTTTCCCATCAGGCATGTCTCTCTTCAAAGGGATCCCATCAACATCTGAGAAACAGGGTCTGGACATATTAGACCTCAGATCCATTACCTGCCTGCACATAAAATCTACTTTCTTATGTTTAGAACATCTATGTATAAACTCTTTGTTTAAAGATGTCAAATCATTAACAAAGCGTTTGTGAGTATTATTGAGACCAAAACCCGCATATACTGTTTACTATGTTTCTGTAAGTATAATTCTGCTATCTGGTCTTGGGTGGCCTTTACACTGCAATAAGACACATACACACATGAATGCATAAACAAGGACGTTTCCAGGTTACACCCATACATGGTTAACACCTCAGTCTATTATCTGTATTTATAAATAATTCATGACTATGTCTGAGATGCACTTCTTATTTGGCAAAGATGGAAAATCACCAATATAAAAGCAAATGTTTTGTCTCTTATGCATAGGTTTGAATACCACAGTGTAAAAATCACCTTTATCAGTATATAAAGCCAAAGCAAAAATGTGTCAGGTCATGAAATGTTTGCTCCCAGTGCATGTCTGCAAAGTTAAATCACCAAGCAGTTACAGCATCCCTCAAACTAATGTCAAGTATCAGATTAACCTTCCAATTTACAAAACTGCTTTCATCTCTCTATGGCACTATTGCTCTCAACTTAACATTGTGCAAATGTGGTTGCATCCTTGCTCAGGTTTTCACATTATGAGTGGACGAGATAATATGCATTGGTGGGAAATCATTATTGTCTATTGCTTTGTTTTCTGGTTAGATGTCTAGATTTAGAAGGGAAGGTGCCCAATTTAGGGCACAGAGGTGGGATGTTCAGGAATCCAGAATCTTTATTGCACTCCTTGTAAAGCACCACAGGCAAAGGCTTTTGCAGGGGACTATACCAGGTCCCAGTACAAGTCTGAGGCATGGATTAGTCTAGCCAAGGTCGTATCCAGTGCGACTGGCAGCCTATGTACTGGAGAACAGTGCAGACACCACTTTAATGACCTAAAAATGTGCAAGACTGATACATTCAACCAGTGGCCGGATGAGTTCAGAACTATCTACAACCCACAGTTGTGTAAGTATACTAATAAAGAGAATTTGTAATAGATAGAAAGCTAAATATAGGCAAGACTGGTGTGCATAACTCTTCTGTTCTCTTCTCTTTTTACACAGCTAATGCAGAACTCATTGCAAAAAGTGAGGCCCATGCTAAGTGTCTAGACAGACTGTTGGAAACACGGGGTATGTATGCAGCACAAGAGATTTATTATTGTACCTTATAATTGAGAAATCTTTTTTTTTCTTTTCTATAGAGTTGTAGGAAAGTATGCATGCTTATCCTAACTGTAAAAGCAAGTATACATGCTTCAGTCTGGAGCACAAACCAACTTTAAGACTCAAGTGTAAGACTGTAGTCAGATGTTGAGGGTTCAAATTACACAAGTAGCAAGTATAAAATAGTGCGGTCCTTTAAAAATATTACATACATTAAATTCTACACAAGTGGCACAAATGCCCTGCTGTTAACTTTAATCTGTGTAATTGGACAAAGCATATGTGCAGTATCTGCACATTGCAAAGATTACTTTCCACAATCCATAATTATAATTTGTAGTTGTTAGAAAGTATATTTAAATGTAAACTTCTTGATAAAATAGTTGTATTATTGTGATAATGCATTGTATGTCACATATGATGGTACTAAGTTTATCTCTTTTTATTTCTTTCATCTCAACCCTTATCTCTTTTTTTTCTGTGTGTCATCAAAACATTTCCATGTCATTCATCTCTAACAAATCTTTACCAGCTCTGCAACAACACCCAGCACATCTGGGACCCATCCTGGCAGTACTGCCTCTACTGCCCCTGCACTATGCACCCTCAGGTAGCACTAACCCAGCACTTGGCACTGTGGTACCCTCTGGTAGTACTGGTGGAGGTGGGGATTTTATCACCTGCCAGGAGATACCAGGGTTGGTGCATAGGATTGTGCACAACACCACTGGTATACATCTATGCCAGATGGAGAGTCTTCTCTTCCTCATGTTCCATAAGAGGTGGAGATATCAAGCACTCCAGCAGCCAGCAGAGTAAGGGGATGGTGATGAAAGTTTGGTAGGTGAGGACTAGATTCTCCCTGTCCCCATATTTGATCACATGGGCTTCTGTTGTCCCCTCCCTTACCCAAATCATGGTGTCCCCCAACTTTTGGTATCCCTCACTGTCCCTGTGTCTTGTATTGTTTGTCCTGTATGTTTGCATCTGCTTCCTCACCTACCCTACTTCCCTGACCCAGAAATACCTATGTCCCTTACCCAACATTCCTCTCTGACTAAACTTAAAAGAAAAATGGGCAACTGTCCCAAAAATATATCATCCCATACATAGCTCTCCTCTTCCCACACATGTCTTCATAACACACTTGATTCAGTCCAATTGGCAATACAACATGATTGCATTGTTGCCACCCCTCTTTGTTGAGATGACAGTCTAAATTCAGCTAATATTCTGTAACATATTTTCATGTTACACTGCTGAAGAAGTGGATGGCTATGGTTCTATCCTACATCTCTCCTGCAAGTTCCAATATTGCTGTCCTTTTGTTCTTCCCCCCTGTTTGCCTCCCATTCACCACTTTCCTATCTACCCATTTTAACATCTTTACTCTGGTCAAAAAATAGAATCACACACAACACACAAAAGTAAAGAAAAAAGCAATGGAACCCTTCATTTTTGGCCTCTGTATTTACGTTGAGTTTGACTATCATGCACCAGTGCATAGGAAAGCTCCCACAAGGAACTAACTGTGCCCAGAAACAAAACAAATATGTGAAATAAAACATAAAACTGCAGCAGAAACACAGCAGAGTACTATAAGAATGGCAGAAATCAATTGAGTAAAGACAAGAAAAATGATAAAAACTCTAGTAACTTTAATAAACAATGAAGGCAAGCGCTTTCACACCTTAAGGTGTTTCTTCAGACCATAATACAATAAAACAGTCTCAATATTTTTAAAGAAGTTTAAATTCAGTGGCACCAATAACAAGCAAAATGTAATTAAAAACAACCAGTCATACAATGCAAATAATCTGGCAGGTCATTTGAATAAATCCCTAGATTTTAAAACAGATTTTAAAGAGGACTTGCTATTAAGGCTAGGCTGCTTATCAGCCTGAAACCTGACAATCCAATTTACCTCCTTGCTCTCTGTAAAATTCCTAAAGTCCCCCATCCATAAGCCACATTCAAACTTCTCTATCACCATAAAATTAAAAACATGTGAAGAACTAAGCTCCATCACATGCTTGGCAAGAGCACTCTTGCTGTCACTCATATGAATACTATATAGGTGTTCCCTGATCCTCTCATAAATGGCGATTAGTCTTTCCCACATAAAAACAAGTACATGGCTTGCATGTAGTTAAATAAATCAAATTAGTGGTTCAGCAATCTTTCACAATTTTAAAACTAAAGATGATACCAGACCTGGGGTGAATAAAGGCATTAGCTGTATCAATATAAGTGCAAATACTACATCTATTGCAGCAATGGGTGCATGAAATAACCAGTCTATCTTTTGGAGATACATAGCTGATCTTGTAACATAACTCTCATTTAAGGGACTTCATATTCTTATATCGTATCAAAAGCTTACCCTCTACTATATTCTTAATACGATCATCAATGGTCAAAATAGACCAGCTGGACTTGATGACCTCACGAATATCTCATATCACTGGCATATGAAAATGTAATGGGGACCACTGCATCATGTGCCCTTCCATCAGGCATGTCTCTCCTCGAAGGGATCCCATCAACATCGGAGAAATAGGGTCTGGTCATAGTACACCTCAGACCCATTACCTCCCTGCACATAAAATCCACTTCTTTATGTTTATAGCCCCTATGTATAAACTATTTCCTTAAATATGTCAAATTATTAACAAAGCCTTTGTGTGTATTATAGATCATCAAAACCCGCATTCCCTGCCCCTTCATGATGTTCTTATATATATATATATATATATATATATATATATATATATATATATATAGGGAGGGTGCATACTATTTCATTGTAATACAACATTCTTTCTACAAGGTTTCCTATAAAGACTGGTGGTAAAAATACCATCCTGGTCTTTGAAAACACAAACATCAAGAAACACGATCATGTCTCTGGAATAGTGACTAGTGAATCTTAGAAAAGAAGTTGTAGTATGTAGAAATGCTATAAACTGTTCCAACTGTTCTTCATTCTATTCCATAACAGACAGATATCATCCAAAAAATGCCTGTAAAAGACCAAATGAGTTGCAAAAGCATGTCATTGTGTGCCAGAGATGGAAGAATAGAATATTCACTGCAGCTGTTTATTTACCTTCAAAGAATAATTTAATAGAACAAAGCTTTCGGGTTTCCCCTTTTTCAGTGAATAAGCAAGTAATTACAAAATCACTCTTAAATATTAAAACATGACACAATCCACCAATCAGAACAATAAAGTAGTTAAATAATAAAATAATCAATTAATTCAGAATCAATTAATGCAACATCATCTGTTTCTTCTGTAAAACAGGCTTTAAGCTAACTGCCCCATTCAAGCCTGGTATGCAATCTGCATTTAATTTTAAAATCCATACGAGTTCAGCATTTTCTAAATTGTTATTCATATTGCCCCCTCTTATATTCTTATACAAACTTTTGATTACCCTGAACCTAAAATGATGCTTAGTCCCCTTCTCATGCACATGCTTAGCCAAGGCATTTGCCTCCAAGTTCCTGTTGATAGCAGACTTGTGTTCTATAATACGCTCCTTTAACATCCTGGAGCATTTTCCTACATAAAATACTAAGCATAGTGTGCAAGTAGCCAAGTAAACTATATGTGTTGTAGTACAACTAGCATAGTCATCAAAAATATAAAGTTTCTGGGTAATAGGGTGCATGAATATAGGATCTGTATCAATATCTTTACAGCAACTACATCCATAGCATGGATGTGTGCCTTTCCTTAAACTACCTTGACTATTGCCCACCTTTTTTAGTTCATTGTAACAGAGTCTAGATTTTAAATTCCTTTCATTCCTATATGTGAATTTGGGACGGTCATATAAGATATTTCTTAATTCAGGCATAGTTAGAAGTACTTTCCAATATTTTCTAATGATATTGTCAATATCCTGTGTTCTATTATTGTAGGTCAGAATGTATCTTAACTTATTATCACTACCATTTTGTATGGAAACATTATTTGTCTCATTACTGTACTCAAGATCTTTAAAATAGGAAGCTGTGTTCCCACCCCTCTCCCTTAAAACTACTTTCATCACTTGATGTAACATCTCCAATGGATAGCCCCTACTAGCAAATTCAGAGGCCAACTCATTCATCTGTTGTCTATTAAAGTCTTCTTCCATGTTCAACCTACTTATTCTAGAAACTTGACTTTTAACTATGCCCCTGAATATATGAGGAGCATGCATGCTGGTCCTATGTGTGTATTTATTTGCATGTACTGATTTTTTTATATACATTAGTTTTTATACCATCGTCCTTTATCTCCAAATAATGGATCAACTGAGGTGAACATATCATCTCAAAACCTAGAAAATTGGTAGTGTTATTCAGATATTCTACAAAATCCTTCAAGCCTGTCTCATCACCATTCCACAACAAAAACAGTCATCAATATATTTTTATAAAAAAAGCACATTTGGATTAATAAAGCCATCATTACTATAAATATATTTATTTTCCCATTGATTAAGTACTAGGTTGCCCCTTATGTTTGTAAGTATGGTACCCAATCAAATATGAAGATATTATTAGTTAAAATAATGTCTATAATAGAGCAAATAGTCTCCATTTCATTATGTAATAAATTAGTTTTTTCATTTAAAAATTCTCGTATCGCTTCCACCCCATAATGGTCAAGTATTACTGTGAATAAAGACTTAATATCCAATCATGCAAATAAAAAAGTAGTGCTCTTATAGTCGTTAAATCAGACAGCTAATTGTCTCAAAAAATCTGCTGAATCCTTAATATAACTTAATATAACTTCTACAGGTAGGCAGTTATTTACTCAGCCTATCCTGTATATAAATTGACAGTGGCTCAGTTATCCAACCCCTCCCTGAGACTATGGATCTCATAGGAGGGTCGGTTAAAGATTTATGAATCTTTGGTAGTCCATAAATAAATGGTATAATGGGATTTGATACAGTGAAGAAATTATATAGATCAACAGTTATTTAATTTTGTAACTGCATCTAATACAATGCTATATTTATATCAGAGATACGTTTTTAAGAGCATTTTCTTACATGACCAAAATCAATTCTTAAAAATGTTGCATCATTATTTAGAAAGTCACACATGCAATTCATATAATCCTGACTTATCACAACATTATTCACAGGAACTTAGAGGCAAATGCCTTGGCTAAGCATGTGCACGAGAAGGGGACTAAGCATAATTTTAGGTTCAGGGTAATCAAAAGTTTGCATAAGAATATGAGAGGGGGCAATATGAATAACAATTTAGAAAATGCTGAACTCATATGTATTTTAGAATTAAATGCAGACTGCATACCAGGCTTGAATGGGGCAGTTAGCTTAAAGCCTGTTTTACAAAAGAAACAGATGATGTTGCATTAATTGATTCTTAATTAATTGGTTATTTAATTATTTAACTATTTTATTGTTCTGATTGGTGGGTTGTGTCATGTTTTAATATTTAAGAGTGATTTTGTAATTACTTGCTTATACACTGAAAAAGGGGAAACCTGAAAGCTTTGTTCTATTAAATTATTCAACATTTCTATTGTTTGTTTTTATTTCATTGCTTTGTGGCTAACGGACGTGGTCTACTGCAGTTTTTGTCCTTCTTTATTTACTTTTCAAAGTCGGATATGAGAGTACAATTCTCATGGCAGCTTCCTTTTACTTTTGAAAAAGATCTGCTTTAAAAAGTAGGTTCTGATTAATTTGTTCAGTTTTTCATTCAGCTATTTTCCAGAGCTGTTCAGTAGTAGTAGTCTATTTGTTTTCAGGAGAGTAGTTGAGGACAGAGAATAGCCTGGAATGTGGGCATAGTTTCTCATCTTAGCTTGCAGAAGTAATAGTATAATCTTGCCTTGCTAAAGTATTTAAATTAGACAGGGACAGTTAATCTTCAGATAGTTAGGAAACTACAGCTAGATAGAGTTTTTTTAAAATCAATGTGGGATCTATCCTACAGTATTATTTTCATATTTCCTGTGTGTGAAACTCTGATGTTTATTGGAATCAGGTATTCAGTATTTACATGCTTTCAATTCTTTTATTTATTATTAAATGTTTTACTACTTCTCATTGTGGTTGGCTATTTCAGTTAATATTTGTAATAACTTAAGAGTGTTTATGCTTATTGTGATAACACCAGGGTCAGTCCAAAAAGCCTTACTGCTTGGGATACATGCTACCATTTGTTTCAATATTTATTTTATCCAATATAATTGAACATCCCTTTTGAAGGGTATTGTGGTACTTGACTGGTGGCAGCCATTAGCTGGTAACTTGGGCAAAGAAACACAGCAGGTGTATCTGTGTTAGTCTTTCCCAAGAGTTTGTGTAAGTGTGAATATCAGACATTTAAGGGTGAGCATGTCAGATACCTAGAACTGGGACACAGTACTCTGCAGTGGTTAGAGTGTAGACTCATTTGGGGACCTGGAGTGAAGCATATAGACCAGTCCCAGGTTTGGAACCTTTTTTCAGTGTATACTTAGGAGAAATTGTGTATTTCTATCCCTGCTTTTAGTGGCATTCCCTTACTGGAGACAGTGGTGAGGACTGAGACTCCTTAGTTACTGCCCCAGGGTAAGGAGGGCTCATCACACATTAATAGAATTGCTTCTACACTTTGTAAGTGTAACATGACTGCCACAAACAGTGTAGGCAATGGAGTCTGAATTGCTGCTGTGTTTTCCTTCTCCCTACCAGCTATCACAGTTGCAATCCTTAGCAACAAACACTGAGGGATTACCTGCAGTACGTTTACATCTGCTTTATGGAGCCAAGAATTTGGGATTCAGCAATTCTAAAGAGTTCACACCTCGTTTCCATCTTCATCACGCTCACAGAACTGAATCTATACTATAAAAAGGTAACCACGTAGCTAGGGAACCTGAAGGTGAGGAGACTTGTTTATGTGGCTAACACAGTTGAAGATTAGTATTACTTTGGATTTATCTGCACAGAAGACTACTGATCTTGATAAGGTGCAATTGCATTTTTCAGTTAGATACAGGATATGCTCAGATGTCAGAAAAATATGTTTATATATGCATTAGCAAATGCTACTTTTATCTGTATGCACTTTTTAGAAGTTTACTGATGGGTATAGGCATTTTGTTCCGGGCATATTACTTTCACGGGTGCACAGCTTTATTAACTTTCATCACAAGTATTAAATGTTACAACTGTTTCTCTTTACACTTTTCTATTGTTATTTCTCTGAAATATAAATGTTCTATACTGTCAATGACACAGGGATGTTGCCTTCTAGGATGGCCCACAGACACCTATCTGGGAGCGCTGGCCACAGGTACAGGTGAATGTCGATTGCACCAAAATGAATGTTCTGCAATAAATGTGCACGCATGTTTTTGGGACAGTTTCCTTAATAGCAGTTGTAGCAATTCACTGTAGTTTTAATTCCTTCATTGGTTGCAAAATGTCATTTGCTTGCTGTTTTGGGAGTGGGGGAGCCAAGTTATATGTCTGTGTTGGCACACAGAAAATTATTTGTACAATGGTTTGGTTTGCTATTTTTACTCCACTAGTTTTGGATCCAACCTTGCTTTGTGTCTGATGGTGATATGTTAAATCCACATAAATCCTTTTTTATATTTGAATATATTTGAATATTTTCCAGTGGGCAATATTGAAAAATGACTTCCTTATGTATCATACCTAAGCTGGACTTTTATTTGTGTGTATTGTCTTGCTTTTCTGTTTTATGTCACCTAGGACTATGGCACCCAAGTGCCCAAAACACTGCAAACCCCCTCTTCAGTGATCCTGAGAATTATGCCATTCTACGAGCCTTTAGGCAACATGGTGGCTTTCTGCTTGAGAGAGGCTGTAGGAATATGTTTGGATGGAAGGAAGCAAATTTGATAGGAGATAGTGGAAGATGTAGATTGGGTGGGGCAGCAGGTTATATGATCAGGTGCATCATAGGGCCACTGATATGATTTCATCAGCCCAGAGGAGAGGAGCTTTAGTGGCCCGTGGACAGATGGCTTCCGGGGGTCCTGCTACAGAGCCACCCATGAAACCAAATGAAGAGTTCCTGTCCACTGTCAGGGATCCAGAGAGCTCAGTGAAGAGTTCACAACAGCATGTGACTGATGTTGGCGCTGTTGTTTCAGGGAGTGCAAGCATGTCCCAGGAAGAGATTTCAGGTAGGCTTAACTACTGTCAATTGTGAATTATTTTCTTGTATAGTAAAATATTGACAGCAATACTTAGGTTTGTTTACCAATTTATTTATTTTTTTGGGGGGGGGTAGTTGATGCAGTTAACAACACACTCTGGTTCATTACACATGGACTTGTGGTGACGTGCCATCCAAGTTTCTGTTAGATGTATTGTTAATGGACATATTAAAGGACAAAACTTTTTCACCCACTGTGTTACTGTTAATTGTGATGATGATGTCCTTACCTTTTACTTAACTTTGTCCAGGACCATCCTTCCTGGATACTGGGTGAGACATCTGCACAAGGTAAGAAAAACATTTTTATTTCAGTACTGATGAGCAGTTCACAGAAATTTTTATTTTAGCCATTATGTGTGATATGGGTGTTAGTGTATTGCTGTACTGTCTGTAATAGTGGCACCACTGTTAGTTTGTTAGCATATATTGAACTGTAGTAGTGTAGCTATTGATGCATTTCCTGTATTTGTTGCTTATTATCACAGGTGATCCTAACAGTGGTAGTGCAGAACTCCTACCACTTGATGTCAGAGTATCGTCAGACTCTGATGATGATGGTGGTGGTGGTCAAACAGGGGCACAGTTGGGGAGTGTAGAGGCTGAATCTGATACTGAGGTTGACATTCAGCCATCCCCTATAATTCCATTGGACAAAGCCAGTAAGCCTACACCAACCCATTCCAGTGAGCCCTCAGATATTGGAGAGGTAGAGGGTGAGACACTCAATCAGGACAATGTGGTTACTGCAGCTTCAGTACCTGTTGACTCTGGCCATAGCCACATTCTGGACAAGGTGCCATGAAGGAGGGTTGTTAGCAGTTCTTGGAGGAGGCCTGCTGTCCATCCTCCACCTGATCCAGGTGTGGCTTTCTGTGCCACTCAACATAGGTTTAGGGCTGTCATGGAGGTGGAGGCATGTTCCAATAGGACCACAGAGGAAATGCTTAGGGTTGTAGATGTGGCACAGGCTGAGATGAGTGACTGCCTCCACCATGCTACCGATTCAATGGATTGGATGAATGACATGTTGGAATGAGCAATGTCTGGGATGGGAGAGGGATGACATCCACATGGACATAGGTCAGCAAAATTATCTTATGTTAGCCAATGTGGCCGTACTGAATCATGGTCCCATAGTGGCACTACTCCCACTGCTCCATCAGTGGTTGAGGTGTCCACACCCAGATGAGGCCAGCCATGGGTTTATGGTCCTGGGCATACTCATAAGGAGAGCGTGTCTATCAGACATCAGTCATGTTTAGGTAGCAGTAGTGCATCTGACTGTGGGAGTGGATGTGCCAGTGCAACTCCTGGCATAGCCACTTCTAGTGGTTGGTTACAATGAAGATAAACTGTCACCTCTACCATGCCCCGCTAACACCTGTCCAACATACCAAGATGTAGAGCTAGCACAGAGCTCGGCTGTGTTCTTACAGATACTCACACATCAGTTTCACCTGGAGTGCTCATACAGACACACACACAGCAGTTACATAGTACAGTTGTGAGGCTTAAAGCTCATTCTGTCTCAGTGGCCATTTGATAACTTTATCCAAATTTCTGCCTGTTTCTCTTTCTTTCTCACATGTACTCCCTTATCTTTTGTGTCAGCCTAGGCTTCCTGCACTCACCTCCCCTACAACACCCTATGCAAGTGATGATAACTGTGTTATATCCTTGTTTTCTATCTTTTGGATTCAGGGATACATAAACGTTGTGTCTGATACTCAGGCTGTATTGCTGACTTAGTGCTTAGAATATCTGTATTTGTGATGCTGTTTTGCTAATTGAACTGCTTTCTTACAGGTTTTTGTAATGTGTACATGCCTCCCACACTCTTACAGCAAAAAAGGTGGACCAAGGCATAAAAACAGTTGTACAAAGGCTGAGCATACAGAAACTATTTTAAATATTTTGATCTTACAAAGTTAGAGACAGTTGATAGAATCAAACAGTTTTTGCATCAGTATTTTTAAGATTTTTCTGAGGGATATGAAGTCTGAAACTGGAATGCGTGTCATTCATTTTTAACTTCTCTCTTTAATGATTTTCAGTATAAAGGTATGTAGCCAAACTGAGGACATTCACTGACCATCACTACTTTTGAAAGGTATTAGACACAGGTATTCACTTAAGTCACTGCTGTCACATCTTGAAATTACTGCTGTAAAAATCACCCACCTTTTACTTACTTACATTACCAAGTAACAGTATTCAAGGCTATGACATTCATTTGTATTATTACACATTTTTTGCACTATTCCAGGTTCAACAGTTACCTTGTAAATCTGGCAGTTGGTATAATTTTAGTTCAGGGCTGACTCTTTCTTATGCTAGGAGTACAGAGCCATTACATGGGTCGGTAAAGGTTGTGAGCATTGCCTGGCATCAATGTTAGTATATGCATGTGCATAGGATGAAGGTTTTAGCCCCTTAGGTGGTGAGTATGTGTGGTATGTGCTGCCTCTTAGCCAATGTGAGGGCATACTGAGCATGCCTACATCTGCCTACACTCACAGCAGCTGCTGGTTCCCCCTCTGACTGCTCACCTGCATGTGGCATGGTGACCTTGCCAGTGATGGTGGGATGTGTGCCCCTTCCCCTTGTTGATCCTGATGAAGCTGTTTTCACAGGGTGATATAGTGAAGCATGGCACAGACAATGAAGATTTAGTACATGCATGTGGATGATTTTACTGTAGGGTTGCCCAGAAGTATCTAGGCACCAGAACTGCAACTTCAGCATCCCAAACAAATGCTTTATGATATTTCTGGTTTGAGTGTGCACGTCATTATAGCATTCATTGGGTTCATATTACGTTATTGAAAGATAATGTAATCGAACAGTCAAAACATCAAAACAGAAGCATATCAAATCTTTTATTGTGGCTGCGCCCCCCACTAAATATATATTCCAACTCCATAATTGTGCTACAGTGAGGAAAGGGCAAATATCCCAATCTTCACTGTACTGTGATCCCACAATGGGATCTTCGAAATGCGGCCATTTCAAAGTTCTGCATGTTCGATTACGTTATCTTTCAATAACGTAATATGAACCCGCATTCTTCAGTGGATGTGTGTGCATTTCTGATGGGCATCATCAGCCACGGTTCTACTACATAACCTGCATCCCTGAGTAAATGACCCTGTGGGATATCACCCCTAGTGAACATCTATTACAGTTGAGAGTTCTGCCAGATATTTGAGTCATGGTAACTGCCAGCACACACATTCAAGATGACTCCCTTAGCATTGCACATGACTTGGCAGTTAATGGAGAGGATTCTCTTTCTATTTATGGAGACCCTTCCCTGTTCTCCATGTGGTGGTTTGATTTCTATATGTGTACAATCTATGGCATCTAGTACTTCAGGGTACTGTGCTACAGTGTAGAACTTTTGCATATTTGTGGCCCCGTCCTCAGGTGTATGGGGAAAATATATGTGGTCACTGGCATATGGGAGAATATCAGTCAGGAACTGATGAAAGATCCTGGATGCTGATACCTGTGACACCCTCAGCATGTCTCCTGTTGATCTCTGAAAGGTTTGTCCTGTTGCTAAAATTCTAAGTGTTACACATACCTTTGTCTCAACCGCTATTGGTTTCCCTCTGTTTGCCCTTGGTCTGAGTTGAGGACAACTGAGGTCGCAGAGGTCCTGTATTGTTTCTCTATCTATCCTCTAAGCACTCTACAATTTCATATAATGCAGATTGTGATAAGTTAAATGGGGCATGAAAACTTTTCTCCTTCTTGGCCATGGTCTATTAGCAGGCAGCAGCAGCATAGACTTTAGCCTGTTGGACATATGCATGATTTAAAGCAACAGCAGCCCCTGACATTCTTTCTGTATAGACTTCTTTTCGTGGTTGTATTCCAATAGGTTTTGGAGTTTGCACGGAAAACCAGCATTGAGTCTACATGGTTGCTTTATAGCTTGTTGAATAGCTCCTCCATCTTGGATTGGTTGATTAGCATACAATTCAGCTGCTTATGCTGTAATTAGCATACCACTGTGTTTATCATGTAGTTTACTAAATACAAAACAGTGCACTACCTTGTGCATGTAGTGCCATGTCGCACACATTGTTTTAGCGGCTTGTGTAGGGTTTATTGAATCTGGACCGCAATCTTGTTTATAAATAGTGTGTTAGATAGCACCAGGATAAAGTTTATTTCTTTTAACACATTATCTTGTTTGTCTGCTTAACTTCTATGATATACTTCAGTTAATCACGCAGAAGAGATTTTTGTGTCTCTATATTACTTGAAGATTGTCATGGAAAGCACCCACTTTCTGTTATATTATCTCTTTTCAGTCAAAATACTACTACAGATCTTTATGTTATTTTCTACCAAAAATAACATTAAAAGATCACTAATTTAGTCTTCTATAATAACATATAATTTCTCAATGTTTATAATATTTTCTGTCCTATGATATTTTGTATCATGAAGAAGAAATCCACAATATCTTCATCATTTGTCTCAGAGTTTCTACTGCTCAGTCATCAACATCCCTAGAGCTCTATGAAAACATGTTTAAGAAATGGAAACTCTGGATTCAAAATGTTGAAAAGCATAATGAAATGTAAACTGCAGTCAGACTGTGAGCCAAAGAAAAAAAATTCCCTTATATCTACAACTGATTTTCACTGGAAATCAGCGAGTGTAAGAAACTGTTGATCATATAATTAGGCTCAAGACTAGAGCAAGAGACTGTAAGTTTGGGGACTTATATGAATCAGTAATAAAGAATTATAGTATTTTAAATGATGATGTCAGGTGTAGTTTGCTGAGGGAATCTGATATAATATCAGAGAAAATACTGAATGTATACAGAGGAAGTGAACTAACACAAGGGTGGCATGATAAAGTTAAAATGTGAAAAATAAAGGCAGGATATGATTTAATCATTAAGGACTAGCTAAATGCTTACCAACAAAATACAAAATAAAAATTACACCATGAGACAATCCAGGATGGTGCCCAAATACAAACATGCAGTTAGAGTACAAGCCCCAGTCTGAAATTTATATTTAAAAGTGCAGATCACATGGAGATTTTGTGGGTTCATAAGTACTTACTAGGCTATTGAAGTGGGAGGATCTTAAGAAGCCTAGGTTAACATTCCCATGGTAGTTTTCAAACCTTGTATTCTGCATACAAATAATACAAATATTGACTGAACAATGAAATTTTGGGTCATTTACATTTCCCCTATCCAAGAAAGACAAAGGTGCTAGACAACTTTTTAATCAGTTTGTCAATATATTAAAATGCATGTTCATGGATGTATTTGAAAAGTTAATTGTTCCAGTGTGAATGCAGTTTGACGCAATGATAAAGCTTGTCAGAGGGAAACTCTAAAAATTCAATGTAAAAAAGTTTAAAACTGGATATAGGAACAGAATGCAACATTATTTCTAAATCTTTATTTAAGGGCTGCACGTTTGTTTTTTCTCTATGACTCTGCAAGTATTCTGTTCAGATATTCAGGTCATACACTAAAACTTTTATATTAGATTATTTTGCTGTGTGTCTGCAAACATAGAGTGTTCACTATTTTGCTTCATTTGTTCCTTTTCAAAGTGTAGTTGATTGCCCAGACATGGTAAGTCATTGCTTGTAGAAAAACTTGGGATGATTAAAATTATTCACAGTGTTCAGACTAGTATGGAGAAGGCAATGATAATGGTCATATGTCTCAGCCTGAATGTTGAGCTTTCTGATAACAAGCAGACACTTTCCTGAAGTTAAACAGTATGAAAATTAGTTTATTTCTAAAAGAGGCAGAAGAAAAAGCAATGTTAATATTTTAATATTGGCAATAATGCTATAAGAGACAGTGAGGCACATAACACCATATATTCCAAAAAGCAATGATGAAACTTTTAGTATGTCCATTAAAGTTAACTGCATGGCTATGACTAATATCATAAATATGCATAGTGAAATGCAACATCAAAGTGCAAACACATTGTTGATATCAGGATGGTCATGCAATGTCAGAGAAAGTTCATAATGACAGTACCATGGCAGACAGGGTTGCATTCTAGACTATAATACAAGTTACCTGAGCTCAATGAGCAGCTTGACTGTTTGTGGTGCTGGTGGGGTAGGTGCAAATACTGGAGGGGGAGGAGGGAGGGGCACATTCATGGAGCACAGAAACATGGCTGATTTCCCTGGCAGAGAATGAAGAAACACCAATGAAGGTGCTGAGAGTGGGTATCTGTACTAGCTGAAAATATGTGTTAGAGGAGGCACAGAAGTCATTAAAATGAAATACTTTGTTATGAATAGTTGGCCATGACAAATGTATTTTATTATCTCACATCATCACTCAAGCTCATTGCATCATTAAGATGAACTGCCTTGTACTCTAGTTCTAATTTTTTAAATCTAAAATATGAAAAGACATCTTAAATAAAATTCTTGACTCATATCAGAAAAGAAGGAAGGATACTTCACAAACTTCCATATGTTCTGTGGCACAAAGCTGGACTGAAATTATTATAATAGAAAATCAACATTATGTACTGTGTCATTAGTGCTATTTTAAATATCTTGAGGGGATAAATTTGAAGAACATATTGATGTCAACTGCAGTAAATGTATTGAAAAGTATTTTTCATGACATGGCATACCTGAAGAAGAAGAAGTGATTTATGTCCTCATTTTGCTGTGTACTGATTTCATACTTTTTGAGAATTTAAACATAATGCATCAAGTTCACACTATCCCTAGAGCAATCAACACCAACAGTGAAAATGTCTTCAGGAAAGCCGAGTAATTATCTTTGACATAATATTGTGTGCCATTGTTTGAACACTCCATGGCAAGATGTGGGCTTACCATCCACAAATGTGGCTTAAATCAAAACTTCTAACTTTATATACCTCAGTATAAATATTCTAACATTTTAAAATAGAAGAGCATAGATGACACAAAGACATAGGTGCATAGGTATGTACTAGGCTAATGGCCCTGGGGCGTTTATGAGCCTAGCCACAGGATTACCCTGGCATAGTGCCACCCGTCTTTAGTTCCCAGTGTCTCTGTCAAGTAGAGCCACTGGAGTTATGCCCAGGGTGAATTTTCTGTTTTCCATCCACTCATCAAGATTTCTCTTGAAGAGGGTCAGTGAGGTGCTCTACATGACATGTATGGGAAGTCTACTCCATAGCATGGGCAGTCTCCCAACTGGCTCAGTGATAGTGAAAAGTCAGACCCATCAGTGTCACAAGTTGAGTCCTACCAGTGACAAGTGGTCAGACCCTAGTCCAGTCCTACAGCTCTATCTACTTCAGGTCCAGGCCTCCTGCCACTGAGCTACTTTTAGCTACAAGGATCCAGAGAAACAAGGACCATAACACAAATAAAAATAACGACAGACAAACAAGATAAAAAAACAACAGACCACAGATGGCTGACCTGAAAAGCAATGCAAAATGTCTCAATGAAGCCTGTCTGTGGTCCCTTTGGTAAAACTCTGTACCCAACTCTGTAAAACTACTGCCACAATGTACTTCTCAAACATCATGTAAAATAGAGACCTTGGGAAGATGATGATGGGGGACTCTGGACTACTCCACACATCACTCAAATCACAACAATCACCAGGTGGTCAGGAAAATCTTCATCTCATTCTCTCATCACAAAAAAAATTCATCCAGAAAAAACATCATTGTCATTTACTCATCACTCATTAGATTATATATAGTATTATAATATTATCAGACACAATGTTGTACACACAAGAAAGATAGATACAATAACTGGAAAACACAATCACAACTCCACAACAGATTACTATGCAAAAACCTCAAAAATGTACAGCAAAACTAAAACTACAGCTATACATATCAGCTACTCACTAACATAGGGCATACACATACCTAGCTACTCCTCAATAACAAACCCAGAGCTCCCTTAAAGAAATCCCAATCCCCCAAGCTACACAACTCCTAACCCTAACCTTGTCCCCACAATAAACAGAACATGCTGGAGGATAGATTCCTGTCCCAGAGACTTCCCATACTTGGAACACTCTAAACTATCTATATCAAACAAGCAAACAAATAGCACTCTTCAAAAAAAAATCTTGAATGATGGGATGGAAATGGAAATTCACCGGGGATCACACTTCTGGCTCTCTGCTCGACAGGGGCAGGAAAATAATTTTCTTGGGTGGCGAAAGCCAGGGTACATTTTTTGGCTAGGCTTGATGGGCCCTAGGGCCGATAGCCTAGTACCTACCTATGAACCTATGAACCTATGAACCTGTCCCTCCAGCATGTTCTATTAATTGTGGTAATGAGGTTGAGGTCTCTGGAGCATGTGGTGTGAAGGGATTGGGATTTCTTTAAATGTAGCATTTCTAACAGAGCTGGGTCAGACATGGCTTTGTAAGTCAAGCAGAGATCACCTGTAAGTAGGCAATATGAAACAGAGAATAGTTGGAGTTTTTTGAGTTTGTCCATATAGAACAAGTGTTTAAGGCTTAGGATCCTCTTTGTGAGGTAGTTTTGTGGCCTCTCCAGCTGTTGCAGGTGTCTAGTGAGGTACATGCAAAATGGGGTATTGTACTCAATGATTGGCTTAATGAGGGAAGAGTAGAGAGAGACAATGACCTCTTTCTTCCTGGATGCAATCCCTTAGTAATGAGATGTGCCACATAGAAGGACTTTCTGACCATACTGGCAATGTGGTGATCAAAAGAGAGGTTGCTGTCAACCTGTGTTCCTAGATCTCTTATAATTCCTTCTGTGTTCAGTGAACTACCATCAATGTGGTAATTCATGGGAACCAGGTTTTTCCCAAAGGAGATGATGACACACTTTTTGGCATTGAGTGTAAGGCCATGCTTCTGGCACCAGTCATTGGTCTCAGTGAGGCCATTCTATAGGATGTCAACATCACTTGGGGAGTTAATTATAGCTCCCAACTTGCAGTCATCTGTGAACCTTGTCAGCCAGAGTCCCTTTGTGTTTGCCTGGACTTCAGAGAAGTAGATACCAAACAGGAGAGGACCCAGGACTGAACCTTGTGGGACTCCACTCATGTCTAGTCAGCAGTCTGACTTAGAGTCAGGTACTTTCACACTTTGGGTTCTATCTGTGAGCCAGTTTGCAACCCACCTAGTGATATAGGGGTTGATGCCATGCTTAGTGAATTTTTCTATGATTCCTGAATGGGGAATGATATCAAAAGCCTTGGCCAGATCAAGGTAGGCTGTACGGACAACCTTGTCTTCATCCACAGCTCTGGTGACTGAGTCAAAGAAGTCTACCAAGTTGAGCAGGCATGAACTATGCTTCACAAAAACCAAGCCATGTGGGATCCAGAGTTTGGAGATTTGTTATATTCTTGTTTATTAAGTCGCTGATTATGCATTTTCTAGCTTTGCATAACAGACTCGTTAGGCTAATGTGGCGATAGTTCCCAGGGTCTGTGGTCACTCCTTCTTTGTGGAGAGAGATTACTGTAGCAGTGCGCCATTCGGTATGGACAAAGCCTGAGGTGAAGCTGTGATTGAACAGGGTACATAGGTGAGGTGGCTGTTCACTCTGTAGTTTATGTAGAACACAACCAGTGACATTGTCAGGTCCCATAGAAGCTGTATTCTTGGCCTTGGATGGTGCTGTTTTAACCTGTGCAGCAGTAATACTGGGTGCCTGGCAACCTAATGGTATTGTGATTGGTCCTTGTGGGGGAGTTGGCACTGAATCTGTCGGTCAGTAGACTGGCAATATCTGTTAGCTTGATATAGGATTTACCATTGTGCAGTAGCTCAGAGCAAATCTGGGTATTGCCATGGAGATTCTTTACATAGCAATAGAAGGCCTTGTGGTTGTCTTTACTATCTGCTACAATTCTGTTTTCATAGCTAGCTTTAGAGAATTTGATGAGGGATCTCAACTTTTTGTTGAGGCTGATAAGGGAGTTTTTCCAGTCTTGGGACTTTACCTTATTCTGCATCAGTTTCCTCCTTCTGTTGTAAAGTTTGTTTATGGCAGGGGACCACCAGATTGACTTCCTTTTTTTGGAGGAGAGAGCCTTGGTTCTATTGGGTATGTCAAGATCCATGCATTTGTGTACGTGTTTGTACAGTGCATTGGTGTATGATTCTGCAGTCACACAACTATTCTCCATTTGCATGGGTGCCATGAAGTTAGCCACCTCTGTTTTAAGAAGCCCAAAGTTAGCTTGGGAGAAGTTTTTCATGGTGGTTACCTTTGCGGGGGTGGGAGTGGGAGGGATGTGGATTTCCAAGGTGATTAATTTGTAGTCGGATCTAACCCGGCAAGAGCTGACTATTGGCATAGAGCAACAATTGTCCATGTTAGTAATGACCAGGTCAAGGATGTTGCTTCGTCTAGTGGGGGTAAGAATGAGCTGGTCCAGGGCATTGGAATTAGTGAACTCCAGGAAACATTGGGCAAGTGTATTTGTACATGAGTAGTTTACCTAGTTAATGGAGGGGTAGTTGATGTTGCCTAGTAAGAGAGTGTTAGGTTGGATCCTAATATTCTCCAGGGTGCTTAGGAATGTGCAGTGCGAGTCATGGAACATGGTTGGGGATCTATAGCAGGCTATGACCTGAATCACTTGTCTTACCCAATTTTAGCTGCACCTGAAGTATCTCTGATGTGTTATGTTGGGATCCCAGTCTGGAGGTGTGCACTTCCTTTCTGAATATGGAAACACCACCACCTTTGGAAGTTTGGTCCAAGTTCTGGGGCCGAAAGGTATGAAATGAGGTATAGCTTGGTAGTGGAGGGGTGCTTTCTGCTGCCTTGAACCAGGTCTCTGTTTACAACACAAATGTCTATGTTCTCCATTTTAAGGAGTGCTTCGAGTGAGTGCATTTTGAAATTTAGACTTCTAGCATTGAACAGCATGACCCTTTGATTTCATTTGTTTGTAGCTGTTACAGTGGTAATTTGGTCTTTGGAACACCACCTAAAAAAGGCACTATAGGGGTGGCAAGAGCCTTGGCCAGTATCTGGAAGCCCAAGGGTGACAGATGCAATCCATCTCTGGCAAAACATCGAGGCCTGTCAATCATGTCCTCCCAGGCAGACAGATACTGGATCCCCTTAGAATGACACCAGAAACTTAGCCAATTGTTGAAATCAATCATGTTCTGCTTGCACTGTAGTATTATTCTGGGTGATGGTAGGATGCTGCTCAGGGCTAGGGTCATACTCACCTGGGCTACATTATCCGAGAGCTCCTCCATGTCTCTTTTCATGTAGTCTCCTCCATGTCTATTTTCATGTAGTCCAGGGAGGTATGTCTCAGGTCATTCACACCCACATGTACAATGACAGAGTCATATTTGTACCTGTTGTTGAGGGACCTGAGTGTGTGTGTTATGTGGTGGATCCTGCCACCTGACAGGCAGCTGACAGTTACTTTCTCCTCATTCAGCCTAGTGAGTGGGACATCAGTGTGCCTCATTGTCAAGTCACATATGACTAGTGTGTGGGCATGCTGTTTTGCCTTAGGGGCTTTGGTTGAGTGGCACAGTGCTTAGGAGAGTTATATGTCTCGTGATTAGTATTGTGTTGTGGTGGTTGAGTGCATTTCTGCCTTGAAGGTCTCTGTTGCTTGGGTAGATTTTTATTGAGAGCCTCCCTGAAGGTGGGTGTGTGGTTTATGTTTTTATGTGAAGGCAGTGTTGGTGTGTTTTCTGGAGGGTTATGTGTTACATGTGTTGTGGGGCAAGTGTTGACCTTCTCCTCTTGACCAGCTATTCCAGTCTTGGCTGGAGAGTGCGTGGCTTCCAGTTTGGATATATAACTGCATATCTCACAAGTATGAGTGTTGGAAGGTAAGAGGAGAGGGTTGTCGGTGTACATGAGGCAGTTGATACATTGCCTCAGGATGCCCAAGTTCACCAGGTTAATAGGAGAAAGCACAGGGAACTTACCTTTAGACATGCCTGAAGGGATGGGCATTGACAATAAGTACTGGATCTGTTTCCTTGTAGAATGTTTAGTGCTGGTAGAACTTTTGCTACAATAATTGTTACAAGAAGTATGGTAAAGTGCTAGACTAATAAGCTAGTATAAGTGCAGGGGATGAGAGAACTAGTAGATCTAAGGAAAAAATTGAACAGCAGACTCTGGCACCACTCAGAAGCTTACAATTAGTCCTGGATACAGCAAGTCTGTATCTGGACTAGACTAGTTACAGGAAAGGTGGGAAACAAGTGCAAATGTGGGCTTTTAAACCAAAAAGTTGAGAGAGATGGAAAAACTATCCAAACGGCCAATAAACTACAATTTCTGGGCCAGGAACATCTCCTCTTGTGTTAGACAGGCTACCTAGTACTTACCACTTCCACTGATAATCTAGAAGGCTTCCCTCCTACACAGAAAGGCTTGGGGGGCTCCGAAGCTTACAAACAGTCTTGGACACAGCAGATCTGTATCTGGACTACACTAGTTACAGGAAAGCAGGGAAACAAGTGCAAATGCAGGCTTTTAAGTCAGAAAGTTGAAAGAGATGGAGGAAACTGCCTAAAAAGCCAATAAGCCACAATATCTGGACCAGAAACCCCTCCTCTTGTGGTAGATAGGTTACCTAGTGCTTACCACTCCCACTGATAAGCTAGAAGGCTTCCCTCCAACACAGATATGCTTGGGGGGCTCAGAAGCTTACAAACAGTCTTGGATACAGCAAATCTGTATCTGAACAAGACTAGTTACAGGAAAGGGGGGAAACAATTGCAAATGCGGACTTTTAAATCAGAAAGTTGAGAGAGATGGAAAAACTGCTCAAACGGCCAATAAATACAATTTCTGGGCCAGAAACCACTCCTTATGTGGTAGATAGGCTACCCAGTGCTTAAAACTCCCACTGATAAGCTAGAAGGCTTCCCTCCAACACAGAAAGGCTTGGGGGGCTCCGAAGCTTACAAACAGTCTTGGACACAGCAGATCTGTATCTGGACTAGACTAGTTAGAGGAAAGCGGGGAAACAAGTGCAAATGCAGGCTTTTAAGTAAGAAAGTTGAAAGAGATGGAAGAAACTGCCTAAAAAGCTAATAAGCCACAATATCTGGGCCAGAAACCACTCCTCTTGTGGTAGATAGGTTACCTAGTGCTTACCACTCCCACTGATAAACTAGAAGGCTTCCCTCTAACATAGAAAGGCTTGGGAAGGCTCAGCAGCTTACAAACAGTCCTGGATACAGCAAATCTATATATGGACTAAACTAGTTACAGGAATGGGGAAAACAAGTGCAAATGCAGGCTTTTCAATCAGAAAGTTGAGAGAGATGAAAAACTGCCCAAACAGCCAATAACTAGGCCAGAAACCACTTCTTATGTGGTAGGTAGGTTACCTAGGGCTTACCATTCCCACTGATAAGCTAAAAGGCTTCCCTCCAACAAAGAAAGGCTTGGGGGGGCTCAGGAGCTTACAAACAGTCCTGGATACAGCAAATCTTTATGTGGACTAGACTAGTTACAGGAAAGGGGGGAAACAAGCTTAGAATTTTTTTTAGTAAAGTGGAAAAGGAGAAAGCTGGAACAGAAGATAATTCAAGGTTAAGAATCTAAGAGGGTTGACCTTCTCAAATATTCTCTCTCTATTAGGTAGTATGAACTAGTGACACTAGACTGGGAAGAGTGTCCCAGATCAAATATACAGTATGGGCAGGCAACTGCAAAGCCCCCACAACAATATGGAAGGGGGTGGGAATCTATTACAGCTGCTAGCTGTAGCCACTAAATGAAAATTTTAAACAGATAAAGGAGCAAGGAGACTCTAGAGAATGCTTTTAACTGCAAATAAATCAATTATATGATACCTGACTAAAACACAGAAACCTAAAAAAAATGCACGGAAAAGCACAGATAGAGCACTCACAAACAGAAAATACAACTCTCAGTATGAAAACGCAGTTTACAGTTAAGTACTTCAGTAAACATGCAATGAGAGTAATGAAACAGTATCTACCAATGAAAAATACAGTTAAAACAGTATAAAACAGTACACAAAATCAGTGAAACAGTAAAAAAAGCTGTATAACAGTGCAAAATCTAGTAGATTTACTGCACAGCAAAATTATAAGCATTACAGAAGTACAATTCAATGAAATAAGTGTAAAAATAACTTAATTCTGCTCTTGGAATCTTAAGTAATTTCTGCTTAGTCCCAATGATGAATCACCATCCACAGTCTGGTAAATACAAGCACAGTCCTTTGTAGACACAGATTTTATATACAGGAAAGGATGGAAGAATCAAGAAGCTCGAATTACTACTCAGTCCTGCTAGCCCCTGCTGTTACCCAATCACTTGTGCTACAGAAGATCAGGAAACCCTATTACTCTAAATAATAATGAAGACAACACACTGTCAGCAGAAAATTGCTACCAGAAACACAGGAAACTCAACAAACAAAACTACCAAGCCTGGACAACAGCAGGCCTCTATCAAAATTATGCTACCTGAGTAGAACACAGAAAACTCACAATAAATGCACATAAAGAGTACTCACAAACAGAAAATACAAGTCTCAGTATGAAAAAGCAGTTTACAGTTTAGTAATTCAATAAACTTTAATTATAGTAATGCACACTATTACAACTACTAGCTTTAGCCACTAAATTAAAGTTTTAAACAGATAAAGGAGCAAGGCGACTCTAGAGAATGCTTTTAACTGCAAACAAATCAGTTATATGATGCCTGACTAAAACACAGAAACCTCAAAGAAATGCACAGAAAAGCACAGATAGAGCACTCACAAACAGAACATACAACTCTCAGTATGAAAAAGCAGGTTACAGTTAAGCAATTCAGTAAACATGCAATTAGAATAATGAAACAGTATATAACAATGAAAAATACAGTTAAAACAGTATAAAACAGTACATAAATGCAGTGAACCAGTAAAAAAAGCTTTATGCTGTGTCTTTTGGCTTTTCCCGGTTAGGGGTCGCCACAGCAGAACTCCGGTCCGCTAATGATTGATAGTTGATTTTTACATGCTGAGTTATCAGCCCTGATGCACAACCTTCAATGAAGGTACGCCCATTCACGTATGTCTCCATGCAGAAGACGTTCTAGATGAGAATCAAACCAGATAGTGTCTTACTGTGAGGTAACAACACTACCATAGCACCACCACCATAATAACAATGCAAAATGTAGTAGATTAACTGTATGGCACAATTATAAGTATTACAGAAGTGCAATTCAATGAAATAAGTGTAAGAAATAACTTATTCTGCTCTTGGAATTTTAAGGAATTTCTGCTTAGTCCCAGTAATGAATCACCATCCATAGCTTGGTAAATACAAGCTATATTACAGAAGAGTAACAGACAGCATGTCTCTTCTAAAGGAAGTAGAAAGGATAATGATCAAAGTGCCAAACAATACCAAAACAGTGATTAAAGACTCATCGCACAGTCTAATGGCAGCAACTGAAATGGTTTTTAATGAGCCAAAGTCATAAAATGTGCATTAAGATAAAGTTAAAATAAAAAAGTCAAAGTCAAAGTAAACTTTATTGTCAATCAGATATACACAGCAGTGCAAGCTGAATGAAATTACACTGCTTTGGTCCCTGTGCAAGACATAACAATGAACACATAGTTTAAATGGCAATAAGACTAATGTGCATACAGTAATAATTAAAATATTAACAACACAATAAATTCCACAATTGGACAGGAAGACATTAGAAAGCATTATACTAGTAGGTATTGCGAGACTATGACTTCACATTGTGATTTCTTAGAATATTGCACTTCATCGGTTGTAGTATGATATATTCTGAAGTTCATATTGCACATGTATGGAGTGGTGACTCACTCCTGACTATTGCACATTCAGGAAGTAATAGCATAAGAAATCAGGCTAACTGTACCAGTTATTGAAGCAATTTGCCAGAGTGATCACTATAGCTGATACTTCATAGCAAGTGGCATATTGATCTGATTATTCAAGTACAACAGCCTTATGGATAGAGGGAAGAAGGCCCTGTTCAGTCTAGATGTTTTGCAGTGTAAGCTGTGATACCGCCTGCCTGAGGGAACACAGAACTGCATACCATGGGCAGGGTAAGTGAGATTGTTGATTATCTTCCTAGAACTTCCACACACCGAGTCTCATGCAGATCATCTATAGATGAGAGTGAGGAACCAATGAGAGAATCCTCTCAGTGGTCCCCCTGTAGAAGGCTTTGAGGATGGACTGAGTCAGGTTTGCCTTCCTCAGTTTCCATAGGAAGTGCAGATCTTGTTTTGCCTTCTTCACTGTGTAGCTAATATGAGTCGACCAGGATAGGTCATCTGAGCTTTGAACCCATATGAACCTGGTGTTTTTGACTCTTTTTACTGCCATCCCCTTAATTTCCAGAAGTCGATGTATCTCCTTAGTCCTCCTGAAGTCCACTATTAATTCTTTGGTCTTGCTTACATTTAAGGCCAGATTGTTGCTATCGCACCAGCCTATCAGATGGTCCACTTCATCCCTGTAGGCTGTTTCCTCACCATTTCTGACAAGACCTATGACTGTGCCATCATCTGTGAATTTGATTTGTTTTGTTGAATTCATGCTTGGCTATGCAGTCATGCGTCAATAAGGTGAACAGCAGAGGACTCTGGACTCAGCTCTGAGGGACACCCATGCTCAGTGTAATACTGATTGAACTGTCATTTCCACACATACTTTTTTGGGTCTGTTGATGAGAAAGTCCAGTATTGTTGTATAGTAAAACTGCACACAGCACTTGCTGAAAAAGCCTATAATGGAAAGATAAGTTTCCACCTTGTCACCTCTGCAATGTACTAAAGAATCCCATGGTGGTATATTGAAACAAAGCATAAAGAGTGTAATGGAACCATGCAATAAATAAATAAATAAATAAATAAATAAGGCAAGTTCTAATTATTTTTCAAAATAAGCAGATAAACAGAGAATTCTAAAAATGGTCCGAATGAAAAATATAAAATCTTGTGAAATATTACTAATTCCAGAAGTTGCTGAAGCTGTACAGACATCTGAGGAAAAAGACTGTCTGAGGATGTTAACAAAGGCTACTTATGTGACTAGACATGTAGCAAGAAACAACGCAGCCATATACTCTGTCTCAGAATGGAAATTATTTTAAAGACTAAAATCTGAGTCATTGCTTATCAATGATGTTTTCATATTTAAAAAGGATATACGGCCACATGCTGGATTAATTATAAGGATAATAGTAGCAAATCTGATCTGTGTAAATAAATCATACCTTGACCTGGCCAAAGTTTTTGACACAATTCTCTACTCAGGAATACTGAAAAAGCTAAATAAAATGTGAATAAATGCCTTTGTCACCCACTGTATGGACAAATGTCTCAAATATAGGACACAGATAATCAAAATAAGAGAAGTTACCTCCACAAAGAGATCGGTTACCAGTGTAGTCCCCAGCATTCTGTGTTGCGACCTGCCCTATCCTCCTGTGCTACTAATGGACAAATGCAACTCCTAAATGCTTTATCCCATGTATGGGTCCCCTCAAATTATCTGTGGTATGATCCCAGTTATTCTCATTAAGGATATTGTATAATTTTCGACAATGGGATGGCCCACAATGGCAGCTAGCCGAGTACTTATCTATGAACCTATGATTATTTAAGCTTGTGACTACCTGTCACCTTATTTGGTTAATCCTAACATATAAACTTATTTATACACTAGATTTTCTTTTGCTTCCAGAAGCACAATAAGGGTACGTATTATTTATCTGATATATAATACCCATGCCACAAAAAATGCCTTTAATTGAACGCCCTGTTTGATCTGATCAAGTTTAAGCACATGTGATAATCAAAATATACTGTGCGAAGAACATTTTCTAATGCATTTGTCCACAGTAAATATATACATATATACCATGCATATATATATTTCAAGGACAGGCCTTAATGCCCATCTAGCCTGCCAATATATCAGAACTGTTGTTCCCATAATAAGTGTCTAGACTGTTCTTAGAAATATCTAAACCAATGTTTGCTTTAATATAATTTGGTAGTCCATTCCAGGCATCCGCTACTTTATCAGAGAACTGATTAGTTCATTTTTCATTCATATAGAATGTTCTACATAGGCTGTCTGATGATTCTCTACTAATTTTTGATAACCTCAAACAATCCTAGAGGTAGTTATCTCTAAATGCCCTCTACACCTGAATAATGTCTCCTCTTAAATAACTGTATGAGACACTGTACAAGTTCAGATATTTTAGTCTTTCATAATGACTTACTTTTTTACATCCAAGGATGCCCTTGGTATATTTCTCCTGTACTCTTTCCAGTTTACTCTTGCTTGTTTTTTTATAAGGATTCCATATTGTTATTCCATACTCAAGTTTGGTTCCAATGTAACTATCACATGATGAGTTCATAATTTCTAACTTCCTAGATTTTATAAATCTTTTTATACAACCTATAGTTCTATAACTATAATTAACCAATTGGTTGATATAATTAGAAAAACTCATAGCTGGATCTACACATGTACCCAGGCTCTTAAATATATTTACAGTTTCAATCATTAAGTACTATGTTAAATAGTCACCTTTCAGTTTATGTCTCCCAAATTTAATATGCTCAAGTTTTTGATTTATTTATCAGCATATTATTGTCCTGTGCTAAAATGGTCAATTTACTCAAGTTTTTTGCAGACATGCCCTATCTGTTACACGTGTAATCAGTTTTTCCCACTTTCAAGTCATCTGTATTCAGACTATAGAGCCTCATAGAATATCCTGACTGTAGCTAAAAAATTCACCTGCCCAACTGCTGTATGGTATTTGCCATGTCCTACTTGTAAGCCATACAGCTATGCAGCTTATCAGGAACTGAAGTAAAAGAATTTCAATGGATTGTTAAGTTAAACTCCCTATTTCCCCCATGGTTAAAAGTATATCTTTCTTTACTTCCCATTTTTGAAGAAAAGAGCTTTGAAGTTATAAGTATTATATTAATTGAGTAACACGATAATGTTTGAAAAGTTTTTAACTGTTTTTTTAAGGAAAGAGTTGTATAAAGCTTATTTTAACATTATTAAGCATTAAGTATCAAAGGAAATTGACTTGTGATACTTCCTGTATATAAGGGTTGTATTTTCAGAGGTTCATAGGTTCATAGGTAGGTACTAGGCTATTGGCCCTAGGGCCTATACAAGCCTAGCCAAAAATGTACCCTGGCTTTCGCCACCC